>NC_069008.1:9493380-9500267 GCF_001194135.2 Octopus bimaculoides | reverse complement strand
GAATTAATGGTAATAAATGAAGGTATGTCTCTGCCAGTGCTGACATCGATGCGCTCTCTGTGTTATTTGGTTTACTAGGCGATTCTTGGAGAACAGAATATGGAAAAGCTCCAAGTTACAAAGAGGACAAAAATCCTTACCTTTGTCGTAGGGAACTGAGGTAGCCAGTACAGACCATTCCAAAGAGAATTGTTTATTGCAATCTTTCAGTTCCCAAATAAATTTACTTAGGCCGGTGGTGTTAGCTTTATTCCTATCCCTAAATGAAGAATAATGGTTTGATATTCTCTTGGAGACCTGCGTCGATGAGCTACCTACGTAAAACGAGACATCAGCATGAGACATTACCTTCTATTGAGAAACCACATTCTTGGTCTTGGCATTCGCACTTAAAAACTTAATTCTATTAGGATTTACTTCTGAGATGCTAATCTTATTATTGCTACCGATATTGTTATGTTTCCTAATATTGTACATACTACCTATATTAATACCTAAATGACTATTGCCATCATATGAGTGTTAAATTATTGGAGTAATTATTTTTGTTATTGATATGAACATTACTATTATTATTATCATAACTGGGATGGCTGTCTAGAGAAGAATCTAAAAACCTGAGATTATGGGAAGAAATAACCTGTAACAAGTTTTTAGTATTAGAAAACCCAAATCTAACCTTATGCGAGTTGATTATTGGGTAATAGTGGGAACCCTTAGGAAAGTTCCTACTCACCGCGTCTCTGAACTGCCGGACCAAATTTGATTTAACTTGCTTCCCAAATGAGAGGATGAGCCAGATATTATTATCAACAGATCTAGATACAGTATTAGTGTGCTTAAATAAATAAAGATTTTTGAATTTGTTAAAGTGTTTAGAGCCAGTTGGGCCACCTCTCTTATGTGAGTGATAAGCATGTTTCATTTTCTCAGTAAAGTGAGAAGAATGGGAAGAAATAGAAATGGGTTTATCTAAGCTAGTAAAGGGGGTATCATGTTGTGTAAAAGGAGAAAGATCACTAGAAGAGTTGATGTACCTTACCTTGTCTCTATAACCTGCCTTCAATAAGGCTGAATTATAAAAGTCAGCCTCCTTATTGAAAATTTGGGAGTTAGAGGAAAGTTTGGAAAGCCTAATTGAGATACTCCTAACCAAGTTAGTAGTTATATGTCTTGGATAGTTACTAAAGGGGCTTATGTACTTGAGATTAGTTGATGGTTTATGGAAGAGAAAGTGTGTATTACTATGTAAGTCTAAAGTAATGTCTAGAAAGTTTGCTACAGAGACCTCATCCTCAAAAACAATGCCAAAGCCCATTCTTCTAAAGAATCTAGCTAACCTATTTTTAACCTTTTGTATGCACTGGGCAGAGGCATTATGGAGGTATAGCAGACAATCATCCCTGTATAGACCTCCATTTATGTTAGGGAACTGGTCTGCCAATTCATACAATAAATACGAACAGACCACATCAGCTATTTGAGCTGAGTCTGAACTTCCCATAGGAACATCAAAAGCCTCTGGAGTATCCTTACGGATCCAAAGTTTATTGTTAAATTTAATGATAGATTTATGAGCAGCTAAAATTACATTAATTTCTTCCCTAGAAAGACCTGCCTTATTATGTGCGAACCAAAGTGCTTTGTTAAGGATAATAGGGTTAATAGAAGAGTAGAAACTAGAAATGTCAAACTGTATAAATTTGGTATTATTCTTATCTTTAATTGAATTAAACCAATCTATTACTTGAGAAGAATTTGACCAAAGATTCAGTTTTAACTTATCAATTATTGTGGGTACATATTTGTCCAGAATGTTTTTACTAAGAATGCCTATGTCAGACCTAGAGGGACAAATAAGACGTAGGGAAGGGTTGGAACAAAAATTTATCTTATGGTCCTTAAGAACAAAACGAGGTTGCTTAGGGACCAGAGGTTGTCCTATTTTGCAGATTGTATTTGATCATAATTTCCTTAGCTTCCAGGTTAGCTTTCCGTAGAATATTGCTGTTGATAGTCCTATAGTTTTTTTCTATCTCTTTCTTCCATGTATTTATCTTTAGACAGTTTGTATAAATTTCCAGTTTTATCCGACTGTACTAATCCTTTGGTTCGATTGATTTTCTTGGTAATGTTGTGGAGGTACTTAAGATGACTGTTCCTGAGAGGAGAGCAATGAAACTTAATATTCCTCACTATAGACCAAATGTCCTCTTCAAATTTATCCAACTTAGAGTTAGACGGGGGAGAGTTCCTCGATTTGAAAAGATTCTTAAAGTTCAAATTAATATCCATTTTGTTATTTGGTATGTCCCTAATATCATGGAAATAGGTTTTCCATCTGATTCTGTTTAAAAAGGAGTTAGTCTTGCTAATGAGTAATTTGATGTAAGTATTCCTTGGTGGAATAGGAATATCTTTAATGGATGCGCTTATGTCAAAAAGTTCCATAATTGGTAACCATTAAATTAGCAGGCTATAGTGAAGACTGTAACAATATATTAGTTTATGTATATATTAGTATTATCTCAGTTTAAACCTTTAGTATAGCGTTTACAGCCCCCCTCCCATTATAACTATGTAAACCAGCGTTCTTCTAATGGTCACTTACTTGGTCATATAATATTATAACTCATAAGTTACCTCATCATCATTATGCATTTGTCTTGCTCTTATATGTTGGTTCCCTGATGAGGAATATATGTGGAATTCCAGCAGCTCTTACTTCTTTGGAGTAGAGTGCACATATATTTTGAAACATATGTAGGAATTAAAGGAACTTTTATTTATATGCGTTTTGCTCCATTTATTGTTTTATATATATATATATACACACACACACACACACACACACACATATATATATACATACACACACACACACACATATATTGTGTAGGTATCAGTTAGAGGGGAAATTAAATCCAGAGTCGCTCCTAGGTAGGTACAGTCTTTTGTAAGGTTGTATGGTAGCAGGTGGTTCGTTTGGTAAACCGAAGTTTAGGTTATATAGAAGAAAATGGATATAATAACATTGGGAAAGTTGTGGTTTTCGCTGGTATGTCTTCAATTAATTAGATAACAAAGAATGTAAAAGCAGAGATGAAGGTAGCATTAACGATCGTTTCAATTTACTTGTTTAAGTAAATCTCTTCAGAATGTGAATATAGATAGATGCATCGGTTAGGATGCAAAAATAATTGATACATATGTGATGGTAATGTGAACAAAAGTGGTAATTCTTACATTAAATTTTTGTTCTTGCGCTGGTAAATTCGCTGGGTAGAGGTTTGCTTGTGGTAAATTGGTTAGTTTCGTTGGGTAATTAGGGCAGGGTGAGTATTATGTAGGTGCAGGTTTCCTAGTTTAATTAAGCACATTTTTTTTTGTGTGTGTATATTCAATTTTTTATATTTTACGATGAGTTGTCACTGGCAGTGTAGGTGAAGGTGAACTCTAACAGGGTGACAAGGGAGCTAACTCATACCAAATTTTGAGTGGTTTCAAAATGTGTTATGGCTAATAATTGTCTTATTGCTAGAGTTTAGGAAGTTCTTAGTGCTAGGAGGGGCCCTATGTATGTGCAAAGTGTATTATTATGGCATGTTGGGGGAAAGTGGGTTTGCGGGGTGACTATTTGTGTGTAAGTGTTTAATGTGTTTCTCAGTTAATTAGACTTATATAGATGAGTATTCTAGTTTGGGATTATGAAGGCATAGGGGCCTGCATGAAGACAAGAGGGGCTATTCTACCAGTATTTTGGAAATACATAAAGACCCACGTGAAGACAAAAATGTGTTGCCTGGCCTTTCAACAACCTTAATAATTTGGTTAAGTTTGTCTAGGGAACTTCTAAAGCGGGCCCTAGACAAACTTAAGCTAAGAATTAAGGTTGTTGAAAGGCCAGGCAACCCTATCAAATCCCTAATCAGTAGAACCCCCTGTACTGATAGGAACTGTACTGTATGTAGATTTAGCCCACAAACAAACTGTAAAGCCAGAAATGTGGTCTATAGTATAAGATGTGCAGAGGGACGATGCAGTAACAAGACAACGACGTACGTAGGGGAAACAGCACGGAGCATAGGAGAGCGGGCAAATGAACTTGGCGGGAACTTAAGAAAGAGAAGTTCTGTATCAGCACACCAAGCAGGAACACGGGGGCTCACTCAACATAGCCATTAAAATCTTGTCCACACATAGAACAAACACAACGCTTAGACAAATTACAGAAGCTACACGTAATAGAAGATAAACTTAGCCTGAATAGGAAACTGGAATGGAACACTAGCACACACCCCCAACACACTACAACATATGGCAGAATAAGATCCCCATAAACTGATATTGTGCATTTACATTCCTGTAACTTAGTGGTTCGACTAAAGGCGGTGCTCCAACATGGTCATAGTCAAATGACTGAAACAAATAAAAGAGTAAAAGAGTATGTATACATACATAAACTGATAACAATATGAACAAAATATAATACAATACACACAAAAACAAATGCAATTAAATAACTACATACATTAACAAAATTGAATCAAATTAAATACAAAAAAAAAAGAAAGAAAAGAAAAAATAGTAAGTAGGTATAAACACATGAACAAAATAAATAAAAACATTAAACGAACATGTATCAATGGGATACAGATAATACAGGCACTCCTCCCCATACACACTTACTAAACATAAGACACACATAGGGGTATACACTTGTGCAAATAAAGACACATACAAAATACAAAATGGCTGATCGTTAGTAAGGAAAGACGCACAAATAAGAAAGAAGAAAGCAAAGGACTACTGATGAGGTCACAGAGGTGTGACGAAATATGATTAATGTAAAAAATAAAATAAAGCTGAAGCAAATTAACACCAAATATATAGTGCGTGTGTTTTTATTGGCTAAACTGGCAACATGACCATCCCCAAGTACAACAATATATATACACACACACATACATATATAAATTTATATATACACATATATATATATACATTATACATATATGTTGATTTGTGCTGCCTCCAAGAAGTAAGGTGGAGAGGAGGTTCCTCATGGCAAAGAACACAGGTACAAGATTTTCTGGGCAGGGAACACTGACAGGGTCGGGGGCGTGGGTATACTTCTTGTGGAGAAATGGGTTGATAAGATAATCAAGGTAGTCAGAGTATGCGACAGAATACTTTAGATTAGTGTTTCATTATGGGTTAGCAACCATTATCTCGGCCTACGCCTCTCAACCAGGGTTACCTGATGAGCAGAAAGACCGATTTTATGACATCCTCTTGCAGACTACCTCGTTGACGAATGACAGGAACCTTCTCTTTGTGGCTGGTGACTTCAATGGACAAGTTGCACAACATGCAGGGGGCTTCCATGGCGTACATGGTGGCTATGGTTTTGGTTCTTGCAATGAGGAGGGAACCAGACTGCTGGAGTTCTGCGATGCAAATGATCTTATGCCAGAAGGGAAGCTAGGAGACAGGTTTATTTAGCTAGAGGGGAAGCAGATAAGAAAAAATTTGCCAATGTTCTGTGCCATGAGGACCAAAGACTTGAAGTGTTTCGTGTTGCAAGACAGTGTGAGAGAGACTCATGATGTCATAGGAGAGAAATGTGTTCACATGGATGATGGCTCACTTGCACTCATTAAGAGTGGAGAAATATAGAGTGATAGATGAAAGGGAATAAAACTTAAAAACATGGAAATAGATATAAGTAGTGGAAATGAAATGTAAGAAGACAGTTAAAGGTCGAATTTTATAAATTGGTAGAAATTACTTATAGGAACTAAAGGTATGTTTTTGCCAATGTTTACAATGATAAACGTGTTCTTTAAATGTGCTTACAAGAGAATTCTCTGAGAACAGGATGAGATAGAGTTCTTCGTTACAGAGCAGACAAGAACAATTTGATCTGCTTACCATATGGAATTACTAACCAAACAGTTTCACTAGGACACACCTTGTTATAGTAATTATCTTTAAAAGTCCTAGACTTATTTTTATTATGTATTAAGATATAAAGAACAGTTATCTCCCTTACACTGCAAAGTTACATTTTTTGATTTAGTGTTATTCGAACTAAAATTTATATTGTTATTACTGAAATGACATGTTTTCATGTCCTGATTAATAGGGTAGAATTAATGTCAGTAGAGTTAATATAGGTAATTTTTTTCTTTATAACCTGTTTTAAGTAAGGCAGAGTTATAAAATTTGGCTTTATTGTTGAAGATATCAACATTAGCAGATAATCTAGAAAGTCTAAGTGAAATATTTCTAACTAAATTCCTTGTAATAGCCTTTGAATGATTACTGAAAGAGCTAATATATTCTAAATTAGTTGAGAGTTTATGGTATGGGAAATATGAATCATTATATAAGTTAAGGGTAATATCCAATAAGTTGGCTTTAGTTATTCATCATCAAAAACAATGCTTAAGCCTATGATTCGGAAAAATTTATCCAACCTATTTTTAACCCTTTATATATATATGTGTATTATTTATTTATTTAATTGAGCGTGATGCATCCATTCCCAAGTAAGTTTGTCTTCACCCATTTTTTGTGCAGCTCTCTACTCTGTACTGTTTTCTTCCTCCATCCTTCTCTGATTCCCTTTCTCCCCCTCCCTCCTTCACCATTTTCTATCTATCTCCTTTCCCTTTTTTCTCTCTCTCTTGCTGCTCACACGTGACCATCATCCATCCTTCTTTTCCTCACATGACTGTTTTCCTTTTCCTGCTTGGACATCTAAATGACTGGACGTATTTTTCTCTGTCCCTTCTATCTTCTCTTTTAAAAAAAAATGTCTCTCCCAGCATTCAATTAAATAAGGAAAAGAATATTATATATATATATATATATATATATAT
>NC_069008.1:9473654-9493288 GCF_001194135.2 Octopus bimaculoides | reverse complement strand
CAGAAATATAAAAAAAGACTGTTACTTGGAGTTTCACGTTCCCGTTCATCGGCCAGTTTTGTTAGAAAATGTGCTTACTCCAGTATATATATATATATCAGGGAAAAAAGTCAAAGTAGAAAATGCTGAAATAATTTTATCATAAAAAACATTTTAGTACCGGTTTCAGTCATTGAGACTTTTTCAACTCTAAGTATGGAAAACAATTAAATTTTTGAAAAATTAAATGAAAAGTGTTTTAAAAGAATATTTGCATAGTATTCAAAATACAAGGGGCATTTTCCTTGTTTCTGCCTGTCTCTGTCTCTCTTGTTTACTCTTGTGGGTTTTGTTTATAATAACAGACAAATGGATGGATAGTGGCTTAGGCATTGTTTCAACAAAATCCTTGTTCAGCATCTTAAGATTTCTCCTTCAATTAGATTGTTCCTTTGCAATGAAATCACGTACTTTAAGTGCTTGAAACTTTTGGCCAAAAATTTCAACAAAGTCATCTGTTGATTTTGATATATTTTAAAATTTTTACTTTGAGGAAAAAATACACAAAACAAAAGCTGTAGATCTATTTGAATGCTTTAAAAGAAAAAAAATGAGCTTTTTAGCTCAAATAGTAGCCAAGATATGGCTTATCAAAGTTATTGAGTAACCGAAAAATGTCGCTTTTTTCAAAATTTCAAATGATCATAACTCAGCAAATATTAGCGTCAGGTAAAAAATATTTCATATTTAAGGGTTTTATATAAAAGGCCATTTAGCATGCAAAGTTTGAAAGAAATCAGTTTTGGTCACCTTCATCATCTGCATTGATTTTGAATGGAACGACCCATAAATTGTTTCGGATATGTTTTGGAAGGTGTAGATTACTACTATGTTGTGGAAATTAGGCATGACTGTGGTTCCCCTGGAATTTTACAGAAATATACTTTTGTGGGTACAAATTATAAAATAGTTAGGAGCAGGGGCAGTTTTGTATCAGTCTCTTTGTTCTCACATAGTCTCTTTAAAATGATATAAAAATAACTTTTAAAAATATGCTTTTGAGAGGGTAGATTATGTAATGTTGATGATTCAAACACATAAATTTGAAGAAGTAAAAAAAGTAAAATGTGAAAACATGTACATAGTACAGAAATTGGTGGTAACAAAGTTTGGGTGGCAGAGGATAAAAATGAGCCAAAATAAAAACAAGAAAAAAAAAATTTCTTCATAAACATATCTCTGTAAAACTTCCTTTCGAAAAAGATGTGCAAGTATGAGAAAAGGGATTTGGCGGTGGGTGAACCAAACTGTATTTATGCTAGGAGTACTTGCTGATTGCATCCATTAAAAGTAGTGATGGGTTTTATCATTGTAGCATCATTAACCATTTGAATGTGTAGGCTGTTTGTTTTCTAAGAGATCCATAGTAGAGATATGTGTTCACATTTAGTTCCTGTAATAAACACAATAGCCATCAGACACAAGTGCCTAGCGATACTGCTATGATAAAATGAGTGATAGCCATGTGTTGAGGAGAATTCTTTGTGTTTGAATAATTCACCTCTGCAAACTTGGGTGTTTTGTTCATTATCTTTAAACAAACCTTATTCAAGGACCTTTTGAGTGGGATGGGCTACTCCACTTGAAGAAAATTTTAACTTGGTCCCACTTGCAAGGTCATACTCTGTTTATTTTGATATAAGATCATCATGTCACACACATGTTGTAATGCATGTGCCTGGTGTACCCATATTAGATGGGTAGTCATGATGGGTATATTGTGCTTTGTATATTTGTACCCCAGTGTCACTTTGATGGCATATATTACTCTCTTACTCAATAATAATAATAATAATAATAACAATGGTTTCAAATTTGGCTATAAAGCCAGCAGTTTTGGGAGAGGAACTGGTACTTTTATTTTATCAAGTCCAGAAGGGTGTAAGGCAAAGTGATCTTGGTGGAGTTTGAACTCAGAATATAAAAACGGATGAAAAGCTGCTTACCATTTTGCTTGACATGCTAATGCTTTTGGCAGCTCACTACCTTAATAATAATCATGTTTTCAAATTTTGGCACAAGGTGTGCTGTTTCACACCTTGGGTAAATCACTTGCATTGACCCCAATACTCGACTGGTGCTTACTTATCCAACCCCAGAAAGATGCATGGAAAAGTCAACCACAGCAGCATTTCAACTCAGAACTTAAGGAACACAAAAAAATGCCACTGGGTATTTTTTCTAAAGTATTGATTCAGCCTGCTCATCATCATCATCATCGTCATCGTCATCGTCATCGTCATCGTCATCGTCATCGTCATCATCATCATCATTTCCTGCTATCTTTGCTTGCAGAAGAATGTGCACCGACATGAGTTATTTGCCTCCATAGTATTTGATCTTTGGTAAGAGCATTCAGGTTAACTCAAGACCTGTCCATGCTGAGATGTTACCTCTCCATCTCTTCGGTTACTGGTTTCTGTTTCTCTTTCCGTTGATCATGCCTTCCAAACAGACCTTGCTGACACAACAAACCAGTTTGAGTACTTTATTTATAATGTCAGAGATGATTGGTAGTAATTTGGTTATTCTGAGATGATTTGAGGGTTTGGTGTTAAAAGACTTTCAGTTTCTGGTGTGCAATAGAAATCCAGCTGACACATTCTAATTTCATTATTACCCACAAGGGGCTAAACATAGAGGGGACAAACAAGGACAGACAAAGGGATTAAGTCGATTACATCGACCCCAGTGTGTAACTGGTACTTAATTTATCAACCCCGAAAGGATGAAAGGCAAAGTCGACCTTGGCGGAATTTGAACTCAGAATGTAACGGCAGGCAAAATACCACTAAGCATTTCGCCCGGCATGCTAACGTTTCTGCCAGCTCACCGCCAGATGACACATTCTAGCTCATATAAAGCTACTGGAAGAATATAGGTGTTGGAGATACTTGGGATCTGTTTTGAAGTAAGTACAATTTGGTTCTTATCTAAAGCTGCTCAATCAAGTCTGATTCTATAGTTTGTAGCTATTGTTCCTTCATTTTTGGAAGAGTGTTTGTGTCTGAGGTAGATGAATTCAGAAACTTGCTTTACCCATATATTGTAAGGTTGGGATTCAGATTAGATTTGTGTGTTGTCTGCCAGATCACTACCATAATGATGATGGTAATAATAATAATAATTACTTTTATTGGCCACAAGAGCTCAAAACATGGAAGACAATATGAAAGGATGAGCTACAACACACAAAGCATTGACCAAGGGCAGGATCAGCTGTTGGTACTTCCATGCCTGAAGAGCTTATCTCAAATAGGTAATGCCTTACTGTAGCACTGATATGCCAAAAATCTTTGGAGAAATTATGTGTATGGTCTTTGACTTGAAAGTCCTCTGGAAGAGACCATTCAGGCTTTTCTTGTTGATGCCCTAGGTCAATTCTAGGTCATCATTACTCATACCCTCAACTAGACCCCTATAGAAATCTTGAACTGTTTTCCCACTAATGGCTGTGTCCAGCTGGTTCAATACAGTGAGTGCTTGGCAACATTCTAGATGCTGAACACTCACTCTTGGTCTATGTTTGACCCATGACTACAGCTCTGTCAATGGGATGAGCTGTGGAATGATGTATTGCATGAAGGATGCCCACACCAGTTGGCGCTTGTTTTTGTTGCTGTCATTCACACCATCACAGTGATTTAGATATTTCTGCAAGTATGTCAGCCTCAGCACATGGTGGTGCATCATCAAGGATGGCATCCCAAGACCACCATGGAGTGGATATTGACAGGATGTGGATTTTCTGACTGGCAGAACCTGACCTTTCATAAGAATTGAATAAGCAAGTGCTCCAGTTTGGTCAGTCTTTTTGAGACAAAGTATGACAGCTAGGCAGTAGTATACTACTGAGGCAATATATGCATTTGCTACTTCCACTTGACCTCTCAGAGACAACTTCCTTTTGGCCCATTTCTGGATGAGATTGGCCACACTGACCATGACCTCTTCCCAGTTCCTATCCACCTGTCCAGTGACAAAAATTGTTGTTAATCAACATGGACTTGCCTCTCAAAGAGCATGGCTGCAAACCCACCAATCTGTTCTGATTTATGTGTGCTCTTGTACATACCTGATATTCTTTTAGTGTAGTGTTATTGATTGTTTCTATTTCCAAAGAGTGCAACACCTTGACAATAACATCATTCATATATGCAGATATGGCTTTCTTGCAATGTAGTTCCAGTGGAATACCCCTCAAACTCTTCAGCCTTTGCAGTTTCTAATGCCAAAACAGAAAAGTGGGGAAAAGGGACATGCATGGCAAATCTAGCATTCAATATTGAAAGATTCCAAGAAGTGGCCATTTAATTTGACTACCGAAGAGATGCCACTATATATTGTGATGATCCAGTCTTTGAAGATGGGACCAAAACTGACCTCTTTTAGGACAGCTACCAGAAAGCTATGCCTTGGCCTGGTCCAACTTGACAAGTGTCCCTCCAAAGCTAGATCTATTCCCATCCCATTCTATGATGTATCACATGAGGTGGAGGCTGTTGTGGATAGACCTACCAGGGATTACACTGTTGCTATACTGTTCTGCAAAACTATCCTGAGCTTTAGTACTCTATCGCACACTTTGACTATCTCTATGACCTTATCCCCCCATTCCTTTGCAAGAAGTATGCTCAGATCACCTATCCTGTCACTGTTACCTTCTCAGAAGATTTTATACCTATGTGTCTTGCCTGTGAGGAGCCTGGCTAAAGCTCCTCTCCACCTTATCTCTTGAATGCAACATACATCAACATGTTCAAGCTTCGCAACAATCTCACTAGACCTACTTTTTAATGTACCTACATTGACAGTGCCAACTCTGAAAAACTGGGAAAGGGATGTGGGAGGGAACATAGGAAGGAGAGATGATATTCAGCACCTGAAAAGAAGGTTTCAATGATCGTCTGATAACAGGCATGTCACATCAGTTGTTCTCGCTTTAACCTACCATCATTCAAACATGTTAAAATTGTTTCCCCTATTGTGGGTGAGTGTAATGTAAGCATTGTAAATATAAGCATTGAGTGTTGTAAATATAAGCTTTATTGCTGCAAGCATAAATAGGTCAATGTTTGAATTAAGTAAATGAGCATTTTATATATCGAGAGAAAGAGGTAGGTGGTTTGTTAATTTACTAACACATCTCCTTTTGATGCATACAGTAGTGTGGATGATTGCTGGTGGGAGTGGGGTGGGATGGGGGAGCTATGCAAGTCTTCTGGTACAGAAACTAGGCAGAGCCCTGTAGGGATTTCTGGTATAAGAGAATAGATTTCCAGTATGGGTGGTGGGGGAAGGAGTGGATGGGTGCATTGTAGACATGGTGTCTTGCATCACCTCAGGAACTAGCAGTAAGACATTAGTGAAGCAGAGAGAAAGAGAAAGAGAGATATGAAAGACTTTATTACTGGGGAAAACATGGCAAGTATGAGAAAGATGCAAGTTATAAAACAAAGTGAGAATATTTATGAATTTTAGAGAGAGAGAGGGAGAAATTGCTGAAGAAGTCATGGCAAAGTATGGAAACATTTAGGTTATGAAACAAGGAAAGAATATTGCAAAGATTTAAAGAATTATGAGTTTTGAAAGTTATTCTAAGAATTAAAGAATTACAAATATTGAAAGTTATTTTAAATCAGAGTACAGCATGTTAGAATTACGAATTAGATGAATGAATGATTAGCGATTAAAACTAGAGAAATTTCTCAGCTTAGCTGGTTATTTCACATGGTGTAATAGTATCAGTAGCAGAGCAAACAATGTGAGATTTTGGAAATAAAATTCATGAAAACAGGGAAAGCCCCTGGCCCATCAGGAATCACCACTGAGATGCTTAAAATATCTGGTAGAGTTGGATATAGCCTAGTCACCTGTATAGTTAATTAGGTTGTCCATGAAGGGGTCAAACCCAACGATTGGTGTAGCACTACAGGCAATGATGATGCCTTAGAAAGAAATAATTACAGAAGTATCAGATTGCTGGACTATGTGATGAAAGTCACAGAAACACTCATAGCTTAATTAATTAGGGAGAGAGAGCTACTGTAGATGAGATGCAGTTTGGATTTGTGCCAGGCAGGAGCATGACTGATGCAATATTTCTGGTTAGGTGATTGCAGGAGAAACATCTGGCTAAAAATAAAGCTATGTACCTAACTTTTGTCAATACGGAAAAAGCCTTCGACAGAGTCCCCCACTCCCTTATTTAGTGGTCAGTGCTGAAGCTAGGGATAGATGAGTGACTGGTGAGAGCTGCCAGTAAGGGGAAGATTAGCAATGAATTCAGGGTACATGAAGGTACTGGAACTACTGGAACTAGAGAAGAAATTTCAGGTGTGGAAGCAAGGTCTAGAATCAAAGGGCCTTAGAGTTGATCTAGTAAAAACCAAAGTCTTAGTAAGCAGACAAATCACAAATCCCTTCAGGTGGATGGCTCTGCTTGATCTGTAGAAAGAGCATAGGTAGAAGCTCCATAAGATGTACTTGGTGCAAGCTATAGACACAAGCTATAGGTGCCTCAGTATCAGAGGAAGGTTACCAGGGAAACTAGTTTTTGTGTGTAGAAGTGGCACAGGTACAATTAACACTAAAAATGTACAGAAAATAGACTCCATCAAATGCCAAGAGGGAAGGCTAGAAGTAGTTGATAGCTCTTGGGCATATGGCATAGTGGTTAAGAGCTCGGACTACTAACCCCAAGATTCTGAGTTCGATTCCAGGCAGTGACCTGAATAATAATAATAAAAATAATAATAAGCTGAAGACATGCTTAAGCTTGAGAGAAATGAAGCTAGTATGCTTTGTTGGATGTTCAATGTCAGTGTGCATGTATAACAAATTGTGAGTGTCTGGAGAGAAAAGTTTGGCATAAGTGGCTTCAGATGTCGTGTGCAAGAGAGATGACTGTTGGTATGGTCATGTGATGCATATGGATGTGGACAGGTGTGTAAAGAAGTGCTGATCTCTAACAGTGGAGGGAAACTGTGAAAGAAGGAGACCCAGGAATACATAGGATAAGGTCTTTGAACATTGGGCCTCATGGAGGCAATGACTAGTGACCAAGACCTTTGGCGATATGCTGTGCTTGAGAAGATCTGTCAAGTGAAATCATAGTCGTGGCAGATACCGGTGTCACACAACTGGCATGCAAAAGCACCCATTACACTCTTGGAGTGGTTGGCATGTTAGGAAGGGCATCCAGCCATAGAAACCATGCTAAATCAGGCTGGAGTCTGATGCAGCTTACTAGCTCTGGTCAAACTGTTCAACCCATACCAGCATGGACAATGGATGTTAAATGATGATGATGATGAGGGAAGATCATCCAATCATGGTGATTCACATCCCACACAGCAGCTCAGTACATTTAACCACTTCCTTCACTGAAATCAGTTTCTTGCATCACTCAGTCTCCTTGTCTGATAGACATGGCATTCTATCGAGGTAGGTCTCGAAGCTTTCTATCTCAAGTATACCACTCCTTGAAAAGGGAGTTTGGCGAAGTGCTGCTGAAACACCGTGCTCATCTGTTTGGAATCAGAGAGCACATGGTTCATCACAGATCAAATTCTAGAATTGTTGTTCTGCCTTTGCTCCCTGAGCCCAACCAACAGCATTTGAGCCTTCATATCTCAGTACACACACCTTAGCTTAGTCAATGCAACTTTTGTGTTTCATGTCAAAGAAATGGTCAAAATGGTGTTTTTATTCAGCATGCTAACAATTCTGCCAGTTTTCTGCTTTAATAATCATAATGAATTCAAATTTTGGTGCAAAGCCAGCAGTTTTAGGGGTGGGGAGTAAGTCAAGTGCATCAACCAAATGTTCAAACTGGTAGTTATTTTACCAACCCCAAAAGACAAAATCAACCTCAGCAGCATTTGAATTCAGAAAGTAAAGGCAGACGAAATGCTGCTAAGCATTTTGTCCACTGTGCTAACAATTCTACTAATTTACGTCCTTAATAATAATAATAATAATAATAATTTCTGATTCAGGTATAAAGCCCACAATTTTGAGAGGACAGAATTAGTTGATTGTATCAACCCCAGTATTTGACTGATACTGTTTCACGCATTTCGGCCATACCCTTGTACCATACAGTGTAAGTATGGTGAAACAAACATTAAAAACTGGTAGGAAGGCTGGAAGGCATTTACTTTAGGGTCTGCATGGCACAAAGGTATGGCTGAATAGTCCCAGTCACATCTATATCTGCTGTCTTTCTGTTTCTTGATACTCTCACATCTCCCTTCCATCCTCTCCCTCTCTACTTCTAGTTCAATTAAAGATGGCATACTCTTTCCCTCTGTCACTCTCTCACCTGTTACTCTGTTTTTATCATCATATTCTCACTGTTATTACTCTTCCATCTGTCTCATCATTAATACCTTTACAATTCACCTTCTCTATCATCAATCTCTGATTCACCTCAGTTTATGGTGTGACCAAATGAACGCAACATAGAGTTGTGTAGACTCTTCAGCCTTAATGGATACAAGTCAAACTTATTAGTACTTGTACCATGAAAAAAATGTACTCTGTACACTCTTTATGGTGTTTTACTAATGAGTGGAGATGATGTAAGGTTGAGAAGACCTTTAAGTTCTGTCAAAAATATGACAACTTCTCCAATTTTACATTATTTACATTTGATGGATATTTGTCCTCCTCTTGTTTGTTGCTCACACAACATTTCGGCTGATATACCCTCCAGCTTTCATCAGTTGTCTTGGGAAAATTTTGAACATGGGATCTCATTCCCCAAGACACCTGATGAAGGCTGGAGGCTATATCAGCTGAAATGTTCTGTGAGCAACAAACAAGAGGAGGACAAATATCCATCAAATGTAAATAATGTACATAATTCCTCATCTCTTAAATGTAAAACTGTGTTCTCCAATTTTGGTGTCAGTCTGTACTCCATCCTTTATATGCCAAACCAAAACTGAAAAGTACCAGTTAAAAAAAAAAGTACAAGCCAAAGCTGAAAAGTACAAGTGGTCCTTGTAGTTGACCTGTCCAGGAAGCCAGCAACTCCAAACCAGAGCTGACTCAGACCATAACAACCCATCCAACCCATGCTAGCATGGAAAGTGAACACGAATTGATTATTATTCTGTTCATTACAACATATGCTAAGTGTTAAGCTTTAAACAATATGAACTATTCAAATCTCAAACATAATGAAACTATGAAAATCTGTATGAATCAAAGTGGAAATAAGAACATTTGACATGGAATTTTCATGTGTCTAGCTATGGCTGTGTTGTTAAGAAGCTTGCTTTCTAACCATGTGGTTTTTGAGTTCAATCCGACTCCAAGGCATTTTGGGCAAGTGTCTTCTGCTATCGCCCTGGGTCAATCAAAGCCTTGTGAATAGATTTCATTGAAAGAATCCCATTGTGTGTGTGTGTGTGTGTGTCCTTGTCTGAACATTGCATGATACTTACAAATGAGTGTCACCATTAAAAAAGTGGCGTCGCTTATTTCCAATCTTCCATGAAAACATGTTTAGCCAAGGGGAAATACTACCTTGCTAGGAAATAGTTGAGGGTTGGCAATGAGCAAAAGCAGGAAAGGCATCCAGCAGAAAATCTGACTTGGTGAATTCTATCTGACCCAAGTAAGCATTGAAAAGTAGACATTAAAACAATGATGATGAATGCAGTGGATTGGCAGAATCAGTAGAGAATTGCAGAAAATACCTTGTAATATTTAATTGTATACCTTTACTTTCTGAGTTCAAATCCTGCCAAAGTTGAATGTGTCTTTTATCTTCTCAGCATTGTTAAAATAACACATCAATAAAACATTGTGATCAACTGCATATTGACACAAAGCCACAAGTTTTCTATGTTATGACCCTCTACATTCTGATCTCAAATCTCATTGAGGTCAATGTTGTATTTTCTTGTCTTGAGAGTGGGGTGGTGGTAATAAAATACCAGTCATAGGCGTGTGGTAAGAAGTTTGCTTCCCAATCATGATTCAGGGTTCAGTCCCACTGCATGGCACCTTGGGCAAGTATCTTCTACTATAGCCTTGTGAGTGGATTTGGTAGACAGAAACTAAAAGAAGCCCATCGTATATAGATGTGCATGTGCCTTTGTGTTTGTTTCTTCCTCCACTGCTTGACAACTGCTACTGGTGTGTTTACATCCCTGTAACTTAGCAGTTTGGTAAAAAAGACTGATACAATAAGTACCAGGCTTTAAAAAAAATTAGTACTGGGGTTAATTGATTTGACTAAAAATTCACCAAGGCAGTACCCCAGCATGACTGCAATCTAATGACTGAAACGAATAAAAGATAAAAGATACTGGGCTCAATGAAATTGGTATTAATTATTATTCATTTGTATTTTATACTTTTTGCACATAGGACAGATTTTGCATTGGACAAAAACAAGAAGAAGAAGAAGAGGGAGTTGGCTGATGAACAAAAGCAGGAAATCAGGGAAGCTTTTGACCTCTTTGACACAGATAAAGATGGCGCTATTGACTACTATGAACTTAAGGTATGAACGACACCATTCAAACCTTGTTTATTTATATATTTTTTATTCTTTCATTTGTTTCAGTCACTGGATTGTGGTCATATTGGGGCACTGCCTTGAAGGATTAATTATATCAGTTACACTGCACACTATTTTTTTGAAGTTTGGTATTTGTTTTTGTGATTTCTTTTAATCATCCTACTAAGTTATGGGACATGAATACAGGCACTGTTTTATGCATATGATGTTAATGCAAAGACAGACATACAGACATATGAAAACACATATATACAAGCATGTGAGTGTGTGTGTGTATATATATATATATATATATATATATATATATATCATCATCATTGTTTAACGTCCATCTTCCGTGCATGCATGGGTAGGGTGGATGACAGGAGCTGGCCAGGTAGAACGACTACCCTAGGCTACTGTGTCTGATTTGGCAGGGATTTTATGGCTGGATACCCTTCCAAATGCCAACCATGTTACAGTATGAACTGGATGCTTTTAATGTGGCACCAGCAATGGCAGGGTAACCCACAAGACAATGAATTATGAGAGGGGCAGGGTATTTGAGGAGGGGAACTTGTATCAGAGGATGAAAGGTTAGAGTGTGACAGAGAGACAGAAGCAAGTGTCTTGCCACAACAGAGGGGGCATTAGAGAAGGTGATCCAGTATCAAATGATGAAAGGTTAGAATGTAATAGAGAAATAGAGAGGAAGAAATAGGTATCTTGCTACAGAGGAGGTACATGGTTACCCAGTGAGAGAGGGACAAGAAAGAGGCCAGAAACAAGTGTATTGATGTAAAGGAGATATTTGATTACCTAGTCAGATGAAAAACAAGAGGAGAGAGAGAGTGTGTAGGAAACAGCAAAAGTGTTAGAGAGAGTAGAAGAGAGATGGTGTAGTGCTAGGGTATACTCACAAGTAACAAGAATTTGAGTGTAGAACCTGGGTAGAAAATAGGATGTGGGTGTGGGTGTTGGTGTGTGGGGAGCAGCAATACAGTGAGGGCAAGGAAGGGGATTGGAAAACAATCATAATTTATGAAGAGGAAATGTGAGGAAGAGAAAGACGTAGTTAGAAGAGGGTAGAGTGAGTGAAAAGTGTGTTGTTACATGTGAGTGGGACGCAACTCTTCTTGCACTCAGTTTCTTGGGTGTGTTTTCTCTAGAACCTCATATCACCAAACATCTCAGTCCACTGTCACTTCCTCCATGAGCCCCAACATCATAAGATCGGTCCTTACCACTTTATCTCATGTCTTCATGGGTCTCCCTCTTCCACAGGTACCATCCACTTTCAGCAACAAGCATTTCTGTATACAGCTGTCTTCACTCATATGCATCGCATGTCCAAACCAATGTGTTCTCCTCTCCTACATACCACATTTAATCCCTCTTATGTTTAACTTTACTCTCAACACAGTTATGCTTTGTCGGTCATGCACACTGATGCTGCAAATCCAATGAAGCATACAACCTTCATTCCTCTCCAGCCTACGCATGTCCTCTACATTCAGAGCCTATGTCTCACTACCATGTAACATAGCTGTTTTCACACAAACATCGTACAACCTACCTTTCTCTCTGATAGAGAGTCCTTTTGCTGCCAACAGAGGTAGTAGTTCTCTGAACTTCCTCCACTCTATTCTTATTCTAGAAACAATACATTCAGAGTATCCACCACTGTTACCAATTTGGTCACCTAAATAGCAGAAACTCTCTACTACCTCAAGAGAGCCTCTGGGGCATCAAAGAGAGTTTAAGTCCCCCTGTGCTCTTAGTACTTACTGTTCCTGTGCATCTGCCACACACAAAAGTGACCTTATCTGATAACCTTCCCACAATTCCATTGCATCTCTTATGCATCCATAGCTTATACTTGGTGCAGCAAATGGAATTACATCTCACTCCTCTCCTACATATTGAACGGGGCCATTTGCCAGTTGGAATGAGTCTTATCTCCTTTCTCGCTAACAACAACTTTAGCTTTAGCTAAGTTAACTTTAAGGCCCTTTGATTCCAGGTTTTGCTTCCAAGCTCGGAGCTTCTCCAATTCTGCTTCAGATTCTGTAATAAGAGCCAGATCATCAGCATATAGTAATTCCCCCGGGCTCCAGTTTTGAATTCATCTGTTATGCCCTGGAGAACTGTGATGAATAAAAGTGGACTAAGAACTGATCCCTGGTGTACTCCAACTTTTATGTTAAATTCATCACTATATTCAAGGCCAACTCTCACTTTACTGGCAGCGTCACTGTACATGGCCTGAACTGCTTTAACAAGTCATTCCTCTGCTCCTAATTTCCTTAGAGACCTCCAAATAAGGGAGCAGGGAATCCTGTTGAAAGCTTTCTCCAGGTCGACGAAGGTTAAGTACAATGACTTACTTTTGGCCAAATACTTTTCTTGCAACTGTCTCACTATGAAGATGGCATCTGTGATACTTCTCCCAGGAACAAAATCTCATCTATTTTAATTCTATCCCTAATCAGTTGAGATATAACTCTGTAATTTTCATGACCTGATCCAGCAGTTTGATACCTCTGTAGTTGTTTCTATCTAAGGCATCACCTTTACCCTTGTAGCAGCTGACTATAATACTGCTATACCAGTCTTTGGGGATGACACCTTCCTGAATAACCTGATTAACTATGCGAGTGACTGGGCCGTATCCCACACTACCTTATATTTTATTCATCTTGGCAGTGATACCTGATGGTCCAGGGGCTTTACCAGTCTTCATTTTCTTAATTGCCTTAGCTATTATACTGCTATCCACTCTGATGGCTGGTCTCTCAATTGGTTCAATATTTGAAAGACTCTACTTTGTCCAATCGTTCTCCACATTTAACAACCTTTCACAATGTCGTCTCCATGCATGTTTCGTCTCTGAGTCACCTAGTGTGAGCATACCATTATACATTTGCACACCTACCACATCTCTATTCTCTCTGATACACTACTTTGCACATTTCTCTCCTGTGACATCACAATTTTCTCTCACACACTGTCTTGCAATCCGAAATATTTCAGTTCTTTGGTCCTCACGTTGCTGGACATTGGCAGACTTCTTCTTTTCTGCTTTGCCTTTGGCTATGTATACCTGTTGCTCAGCCTCCCTTCTGGCTATCTGGTACAGTTCCCTGCTACCCCCACCCTTCCAGGCTTTCCAGGCCTGTTTCTTTGCTCTAATGGCTTTCTCTACCATATTATTCCACCACCACATTACTCTAGGTCTGGAAGGAACTTTGCACCATCCACAGACTTGGTCTGTGGCACTCAATAAGCTGTCCCGTAGGAATTTCCAGCTACCTTCTATGTCCAAGGTCTGTAGCTCCTCCTTCCTCTCATCAAATTTCTCTGACCATGTGAAGGGTTCTTTAGCTTCCAAATCCTTCTTTTCTAGAATGGTCTGTTTCTTGGCATCCTTCTGGTCTCGAGTCTAAAGTTACTAATGACTAGTCTATACTGGGTGGTACATTCTTCACCTGGGAGGGGTTTTGTATTTAAGAGCAACCCTGCATCCTGCTGTCTGGTGAGGATGAAATCAATCTGGCTAGCAGAGTCACCTGATTGATAAGTTATCAGGTGGCTGTCTGGCTTCCTGAAGTTAGTGTTGCAGATTAGAAGGTTACATGCATCACAGAACTCCAGTAGCCTAGTTCCTGCCTCGTTTTGGGAACCAATACCATGGTCCCTGTGTACACCAGTGAAGATACCGGATTGTCGCCCAACATGCCCATTAAAATCTCCAGCTGCAAAGATGAGGTCATTGCCACTCATCTTTGAGGTAGCCCGTAGAAGGGTATCATAAAAACGGTCTTTCTGATCATTTGGTAGGCCTGCTCGTAGGGCACAGGCAGAGATAATTGTAGCTGTGTTGCATATCCTGACAACCTCTATGACCAATCTCAACAAGACATAATAACAATTTTGATGACTGCATAAATGATAAATAAAACACTATTAAGTATTTCTAAATAACCGTTAGTAGATCTGACATCAAAGGTAGACCATAGGAAGAGAAGGGGTAAAGAAATAATAAGTAGAGAACAAATAAAGAAGAGATATAGAGAGATATGTTGGTTGAAAAAATGTTCAAAGGCTTGGAAGTAGATTTCTCTATTGAAGTAGAGTGCAAGGTGAACTAAATGTTCAAACTATACAGACTGGTATAAATCACTTATATGAGCTAAAGGTGCCAGATCTACTAACGGTTATTTAAAAATACTTAATAGTGTTCTGTTTATCATTTATGCAGTCATCAAAATTGTTATTATGCCTTGTTGAGATTGGTTCTCCTTCTTTCCTGATGAGAAGATTACATTATTTTACACTGTTTATTCCTTTGGAATAAAACCAATGTTTTCTTCGAAACATATGTCGAAAGTAAAAGAATTTGAATAACATCTGCGTTTAACTCCATTTATTTACTTATATATATATATATATATATATATGCGTTAGGAAGGGCATCCAGCTGTAGAAACTCTGCCAGATCAGATTGGAGCCTGGTGCAGCCATCTGGTTCACCAGTCCTCAGTCAAATCGTCCAACCCATGCTAGCATGGAAAGCGGACGTTAAACGATGATGATATTTATATTCAAGCGTGGTTGATGCCAGTACCACCTGACTGGCCCTTGTGCTGGTGGCACGTAAAAAGCACCCACTACACTCTAAGAGTGGTTGGCATTAGGAAGGGCATCCAACTATAGAAACTTTGGAGCCTGGTGCAGCCTTCTGTTCTCAGTCAAACTGTCCAACCCATGCCAGCATGGAAAGCAGATGTTAAATGACAACAGTGATGATGATGATATATATATATTTCTATATACACATGTATATGTATATATACATGCGTTTCCTTTCTCTTTCACATTCACTCAGGTGTACGTACACAGCACACACACACACACACACACACATGTATTTGACAAACATCGTTTGAAAGTGAGATTAGCTGGAAATAACCAAAGTATTATTTTATGAATTGTGAGCAGACGATAGCTTTTTAAAGTTACGCCAATGTTTTAGAATCATCTCACTTTAGCTTGATAACTATTAATCTCTGAACGCTTCTCAAATGAGACGTCTAAAGTCAACATTAAAGCAAAATACATTTCTAAATTCTTTGTTAGACCCCACCAATGTTCACATTGTCAGTTATCATTCTCTTTGCAAAGAATCCATCAGAAGTTTAAGCTAGATTTGCTTGAAATAGCAGCCAAATCTTTCCTGTGAGCAGATGATAGATTCATTTAACAATGGTGTCACTTCAGAAAATCATGTTATCAATAACGATAATAAATGGTATATATAATGATTGCCGTGGAAGCAAACAATATAAATTCATGCCTATAAAGTCACTCGATCCATCAAGAATTACATTAGCCGATTTGATCTTCCTTTTTTAAGATGGAAAGGTGACATTTAAAACACTTTTGGTCACAGCTCTGCTCAATTAGACCTTATAATTCACAAGATAACAAAGAGTTTGTAACCAAGTTTCAATTCCTGGATGAGACGTTTTATTTTGTGATTTGTGCCAGTAATTTCTAGTGCATTAATAAAAATTCATGAAGCTTTACCCAAGCCTCTCTAACTTCAACAAAATATCCCACTTGAAAATCTAAACTATAGTTCTAATTAGAGTAAAGTTCAGAATTTGTGGAAGCTTGTAAAGGTTTGTGTTGCAACAATTAATACAAAGAGAAGTTCAAAGAATGTGACCAGTGGAAAGTCTCACATTTGAAGCTGTTGGTTTTCAGCAATATGTAGAGCGGGGGTTCTCAAACATTTTCGTCTGGTGTGTCCCTTCTTCATGTCTGGAGAATATGGAGAATATGGTGTAAGATAGTTACTGTAGAACATGCAAAAGGTATGCATTATTTGTTATTAATTTAGTTTAAATCCTGCTGTTGTCATCATCATCATTCACCCTTCTTGGATTCATAATGTACCAATCAAGTACTGGGGTTGATATAAACAAGTTCCTTCTCTTTCAACATTTCTAACTTTGTACCTATGTAAGAAATATTACATTTTTAGTGAGACAGATGAGCTTGACTCTTTCTCATAAATAACTTAATTGTAAGCACTGTTTCAGAGAAGCATAGCTGAATACCATTCACATTTGATAACTTAATATGAAATTTGTTTTTGGTTATAGATGCTGCTGGAAACCTTGTAAGTGAATAGGTGAACAAGATCAGCGAAAGCTGTCCATACATTTCTAGGTACACAAATTGTGTTTAGTTGGTTGTGATTACTCTGAAATTTCAAACTCTGTGTACCTTCATGGTTTTTCTTGTATACTCCAAGGAGTGGGCATACCCCAGTTTGAGACCCACTGGAGTTGAGGAAGAGATTAAGGAATTGTTGGTCTGGTAGTAAGCAGTAAATGGAAAAGGGAAGGTAGCTTGTTTTTCTGAGAAGAGAAGACAAAGATGAAGGTGTTATTTGCTTGGCTGTGAGCATTTCTAATTATCTCTCTTTTCTTAATTTACAGGTGTGCATGAGGGCTTTGGGTTTTGAAGTGAAAAAAGACAATGTGCTAAAAATACTTTATGATTACGATATTGAGGAGACAGGCAAAATCACATTTGATGATTTCAATGAAGTCAGTAAGTATGAGGCTATTTAAAAGATTGATTGTCTTGTCACTGTTTTAGAAATAATAATAGTTATTTCAAATTTAGGTGCAAGGCCAGCAGTTTTAAAGGAAGAGGATGAAGGGTTAGAGCAAATACTGCAAAGCACTTTTCCTGATGCTCTAACAATTCTGCCAATCTGCCATGCTTAATAACTGTTTCTGAATTAGGAATAAGGCCAGCAATTTTGAGAGGAAGAGCTAATTGTTTACATCAACTCCTGTACTTGACTGGTACTTTATTAACCTCAGAAGGGATGAAGGTAAAGTTGACTTCAGCAGGATTTGAACTGGGAAACTAAAGAGTCCTAAGAAATACTACAAAGTACTTGTTCCTACATTCTAATGATTTTACCAAAATATAATAATAATAATAATAATAATAATAATAATAATAATAATGCTTCCTAATAATTGACCCCAGTGCCCAATTAGTACTTAATTCATTGACCTTGAAAGGTAAAAGGCGAAGTTGACCAGCGAAATTTGAATTCAGTACATAAAGATGGATAAAATGCTGCTCAGTATTTCAGTATTTTACCCAGAGTGCTAACAATTTTGCCAACTTACTACTTTAATAATAATAATAATGATAATCCTTTCTACTATAGGCACAAGGCCTGAAATTTTGGGGGAGAGGTTGAGTCAATTACATTGACCCCCAGTACACAACTGGAACTTATTTTATCAACCTCGAAAGGATGAAAGGTAAAGCTAACCTCAGTGGTATTTGAACTTAGAACGTAAGTACAGACAAAATGCCACTAAACATTTTGCCCAGTGTGCTAACGATTCTGACAGCTTGCCACCTTACATAACAGTAATAATAATAATAATAATTTTTCAACTATCGACACAAGGCCTGCAATTTTGGGGGAGGGGCTAGTTACTTACATCAACCCCAGTGCACAACAGGTACTTATTTCATCGACTCCCTAAAGGATGAAAGGCAAAGTCAACCTTGGTGGCATTTGAATTTAGAACATAAGGATGGACAAAATGCTGCTAAACATGTTACCCAGTGTGCTAACGATTCTGCCTGCTTGCTGCCTTACATAATAACAATAATAATAATAATAATAATAATAATGATTATTATTATTATTGTTAGAGAGTCAGAAAATTGCTTTGTGGTATATTATCAAGCTCTTCATATTCTCAGTTCAAATCCTGCCAACATCAACTTGCCCTTTTATTCTTTCAGGATCGATAAAATAAAGCACCTGTCAAGATCATTGGTATTAAATAATCTCCTCCCTTCGAATTTGTTTGCCTTGAGCCTAAATCAGAAGCCATTGCTATTGTGATTGTTTTTTTCCCCAGGTCAATTTCAGGCCAGGGCACTGAGGATTAAGATTTCCAGCTGAGACCATGTCTCCTCTTTATAAATCTATGACTTTTTTCCAAATGCTTGGAAGTTGTTGAAAGTATTTGTTACTTAGTGGTAGAGATGGGTAATCCAAATACATAATAGCTACAGAAAAAAAAAAAACAGGGTGTTTGGCCTTGTAACGGACACGAACTGATTAGATTTGGGGATTGTTGCAGTACCAGTCAAGGATTCTGGATTATTTGTTATATTTACTTTACTTTACATGAAGTATTACGATCTTACGGTTTCCATGTAAGTTATGGTGGCATTGCTGATTCCAAAGCTTTATTTTCATTTCTCTATTATCAATTTTACTTGCGTCTCTATCTTAGTAGAAACTAATAGATAAAGAAATCAAACTACCTAAACAAATGGCAGCAAAACTGTTCAGAAATTAAATAACACTAATGTATTTTTGTATTTTTGTAATATATGCATATATATATAAGGCAGGATGTGTGTGTGTGTGTGTGTACATGATTATACTTTATGCACGTCCACAAATTAGCACGCATGTTGCTCCAATTTTAGGAGGACATTTGTCATGACCCTATCTGCATTTTCGTCAACTTTTTCTTTCATGGCGAAGTCAAATCTGTGTGTACGTGCGTGAAGGGGAGAGAGAGACAGACAGACAGAAATAGTGTGTTTGTGACAGGGGGGAGATACAGAGTGTTTGCTAGTGTCCAACAAAAAAAAAATGAAAAAGTGGGAAAGGGAGACAGAAAGCAAAGCATTTTTTTTTAACCAAGACAGAGTTTACTTTGCCAGCGTCTGGAAGAGGGAAACAAAGCATATTACGAAAGAAAATGTAGGTAAGGAAGACAGAGTAAGTGTAAAATATAAAATGCATTTTTTTTTCTTAAACATGAAATATAGTTTAAAATATAAGATGTTTTTGAAAGACACTATATTCTATAATGAGATTATATATACTTTCTCACACAACAATTAAAATATATTTATTTAAAATCATTTATTTATTTTAAATCGTTCATCTTTCTCCCCCCCTCTCACTCTCACACACGCGCACATATACTACTTTGGGAGCGAA
>NC_069008.1:9472519-9473644 GCF_001194135.2 Octopus bimaculoides | reverse complement strand
GGGTTTGGTAATTTTTCACATTAACACCTGCACGATTTCCACTAGGATGTTACGGTTAGGGTTTTAGGGTTAGGGTTAGGGTTAGGGTTAAGGTTAGTGTTAGGGTTAGGATTAGGATTAGGGTTGGTGTTAGGGTTAGGGTTTAGGGTTAGAGTTAACCTAGAAGGGACATGCCCCTTATTTTTTGGTTAAGGCTGTTGGTAAGTTTTCCTAAGTTACTCCAATCCAGATCCCCAATGCAAACCTTCAGATCAACCTTCTCCTATGCAGATCTCTAATGCAACATTTAAAAAAACAGTCAATGAGTGGAAATAACCAATAAACTGATTCCTTATGGGATTTCCCAATCAAATTGCCAGCAAACCATTTTCAGCCAAACCAATTTCAACGGATTTCGCTCAAATCTGATGTCTTTGTTACTTATTTTGGTTTGAAATAAAGCACTTGATCACTTAATAATCCTAGCTTAATCCCGAGCAGCGCTGGGCTATACTGCTAGTATATTATATATTAAACATGCATATTAACACTTTACAGTATACTTACATTGATCTAAAGCAACAGGAAGGCTGGAATGTAAGAGAAGAGAAAACCAAACTGTCTTATGTTATTCCTGAGTAAAAATTCCTGAGTAAAACTTATTATTATTACCTCCGCCTTTGAAACTATTTTGAATGGTGAATTTGTTAACTTTGACTTGTATTAGATAAGGATAAACTATTTATTACAGTTACTAAATTTTCTACAGTCACCTTCACATTCCTTGACTACCATTGGGATCGATCAGGTACCAGACAAGGATTCTGGATTATTTTTCTGTCTTTTTTACTTAATTTTTGAGAGCATCTGAGTTTATTTCAGATATTCTCATTTTAAAAATCATCTCTGGCTAATCACTGAGAGGGCGTTGGTGTTGCCTTAGCGGAGGTTTGTGCTCTCTGAGTGCTCTTGTTATTATTTTGTTGTGTCTAAGGAGAGTCATTATACCAATATTAATAACACACTTACTGGTTCAATTCCACTTCTTTATTATTCATTAGTCAATTGGTTAAATGTCCAACTAATTGATTCTTTGTTTAACTTGGTTAAACAGCCAGTTGTTTGTTTTTTTTTTTTTTTTTTTTT
>NC_069008.1:9469228-9472509 GCF_001194135.2 Octopus bimaculoides | reverse complement strand
TTTTTTTTTTTTTTGTTTTTTACTATCAAAGTTTTTCTTCGCTGTTTGTAACCGCATCTGTTGTGTATGCATGTGTGCCTTACATGCCTGTGTGTGTATGCATGGTTTGTGTATGCCTTGTAGATATATGTATGTGCATATATGTGATGTGTGTGCATGTGTATGCATGGTGTATGTGTGTGTCTGTGTGCCTGTGTGCTCCAAGTATGCTTCAGTGTGTGTGTATGGTTGTGGGTTTCTGTCTCCTTTTGTGTATGTGCATGTCTCTCCATACTATTTACCTTCCTACCTACCTACCTACCTGTCTATCTACCTACTTATCTACATATCTATTTACCTACCTATCTACCTGCCTGCATGCCTATCCTTCTTCCTTCCTTCCTTCCTTCCTTCCTTCCTTCCTTCCTTCCTTCTTTCTTTCTTTCTTTCTTTCTTTCTTTCTTTCTTTTTGAAAAACAAATAAGCTAACTGGGATTTCCAAGGGCTTCTTCCCTGTTCATGTAAATATATTAAAACCTTTCACACTACCTCAGCTTCTCATCATCTTTTCATTTTCAAATCATATCAAGGTCAACTTTGCCTTTCATCCTTTTAGGGTCAATAAAAGAAGTACCAAATCAAAAATGGTGGATTGAGGGAACTGTTAAAGTGTTGGACAGAATGCCTAGCAGTGTCTGTTTCACTTCTGTACATTCTGAGTTCAAATCTCAGTCCATCCCAAAGTTCTTTTCCCACCTTTGTCCTATCAAGAATTAATTCCTACTGATGGATTATATCAGCAATTTGGTTCAATTCCAAAACTGACTGTTACACCACCATCACCGCCACCACCACCACTATGTGTAGTGTGAGTTACATTAATTTATTGGGTGGTTCTGTGGAAAATCTCTGGGGTTTTACAAGATAAGGTGCCTTTAACATCATTTAATAAAAAATTCTTTTTTAAAAAATTAGCTTTCACCATTTTCATAAAAATAATGTGTTTTTGGATTGTTTTTATTTATTTATTTTTTTTTATGAATTATCTCTCTAAAACAATCTTTGTTTCATTTATTTTCTAACTTACTAGTTCAATACCCTTTTAGGGTCAATAAAAGAAGTATCAAATCACTATGCTGCTGGATAAAAATATTTCTAAGTCATACAGGTACCTTCATAAATTGTCCAAATAATGTTTAGATTGACTTTCTTGGTGAACATTAGTAACAGTTTGAAAACTTTAAATACTTTTTTTTCCATTGAAGAATATCTCATAAGATAACTTCATGGTAAACAACATTCCTTATAAGGTTATTTTCCATCATCTTGTCTCTTCTTGGCTGAGCTTTTGAATTCAGTTTGGTCTGTGTGTACGTGCTGGTTTTCAAGGTCCTCCACTCTTCTGTTAGCAACATAAAATTGTCTGTGTATGAGCACTAGATACAATCCACATCTCTCTAAACTTTGTTCTTGACTCTTATTTATTGTCACAACAAAAGCAGGTCTGATGGGGAGTTGTAATCTTCATAGAGTGAATGGTAGGTCTGTGTCAGAGGGTTAAAGAAGAACTCAAGAAATGGCTAGCACTGCTCTCTCAACAATTGTAAATAAGTGTTATCTGCTTAAATCCTAGCAAAATGAAGCTTTCATAAGATAACACCATCAGAAACTACCTCTGCATCTGCTCTTTTGAGTTATAGAAGTATGTCTGCAAGCAAGATGGGTTGTTTACAGCATTATTTCATGGGACTTCAAAAAAGCTGCAAACCATGCCATGAATTTTATGGGTAGAAAGACCTTGAGCAACTTTAACATGATTTGCTTTCATGCTACATTTGGCCATGGTGCTGTTAAACCTCTGAATGTTTCTCTTTAGATATTTTGCTTCACGTAAATTAAGTATAAACAGCTGATATAATTCCTCAGGTAAATCTGGTATTTCAGGAATGCAAATTAAACCAGCTTTGCAGCAAATACTAAAATCTAGGTAAGCGAAGGCACCTCTAGTGTACTGTGCCATAAGCAACAGTGCATTGCAGTTCATTATGTTACAGCTATGATGGGTTACTTTGACATGAACTTTCATCATGGTATCAATGTCATGCTGTCTTGCTATATTTAATATCCTTCTGTGTCTGTTTTGACGATTATTTCTGAATTGTTGTCTTTCTTCATATGAATGTCGCTGATGTGCATCATGATGTTGTGCAGCATTATTTTCTAAAATACCTTCACACTGTTCTTGAGAGTATTGTCTTGCTGTCCTTATACTGTTCAGCATCTTTTGTCAGAATTTGTGTTCGCTGTTCTTGAGAATGAAGTTGTCATGCTGCTCAGCAGGTAACTCTGCAATGCTCATCTATGTTGCCAGTAAAAAACCCAAATCCACCCCCAAAAAATATAATTACATGGCAAACCTTTCACCTTATATGCTCAGGTTGGCTATACATAACAATAATTTGGCTATTATTACTGAAACTATATATAATGTGTTTCATATGGCATGGCCAGTACAGGTAATTTCCACATTGTTCCTCTCCTCACCCCCTTGGAATAAATTTTCCCTACAAATTTCTTTATAGTTGTAATCTATGCCGTTTGTATAAAATTTCATTAAAAGAAATTCAATTTCCTGAAAGTTATGAGGGGAAAAAAGTCGGATTATGTGAATTTTCCGAAACTCCTCTCCCCACATCCTCAGAAAAATTCTTTTCCATAAATTCCTATATACCCTGAATGTACAGTATGTAAGCGGTATTTGTTGAAAATTTTGTTAAAAAGTATCCATTTTTCAGGAGGTTATGAGGCAACAAAGTCGGAAGGGTACATATCTGTGGTTAGGCCAACAAAAAACTATCCAGAGTTCACAGTAAAGAGCAATAACTCCAGGTTTTACTGCTTCAATTTGTAGAAACAAACCCCAAAGAGAACACATCTTGGAAACCCATTGTCCGATTTGTTTTATTTCGTTTGAATTCACATTTCAGGGGTAATTTACTTTTAGAGTATTTCCCACTATGCTCCAATTTGGCTGCATTAAATGACAGACCAGCAAGCACTCGCAGAATTTTAGGAGTATTTGTGTGTGTCTGTGTTTGTGTTATGTGTGTGTGTCTGTGTTTGTATCACTGCCATTGCTTAACAACCGATGCTGGTTTGTTTATGTTCCTGTAACTTAGCAGCTCGGCAAAAGAGACGGGGTGAATTTCTTTGACTAAAACCCTTTAAGGTAGTGCTCCTGCATGGCCACAGTCAAATGACTGAAACAAGTAAAAGAGGAAAAGAATATATATATATATATA
>NC_069008.1:9462138-9469017 GCF_001194135.2 Octopus bimaculoides | reverse complement strand
ATATATATATATATATATATATACACACAATGGGTTTCTTTCAGTTTTCATCTACCAATTCCACTCACAAGGCTTTCATCAGCCCAAGGCTATAGGAGAAAACACTGCCGAAGGTGCCACACAGTGGACAGAATCTAGAACCATGTAGTTGGAAAGCAAGCTTCTTATCACACAGCCATGCCTGCGCCTATTTATTTTGTTGAAGTCTGTGTTGCCTTCTCTATACATTGAAAGACATACAGAAACATACACACATACAAAAATAAAAATAACTATGTGTATCATATATACATATAGTTGTTTTTGAAGTTTGTGTTCTGTTGTGTTGACAAACTTGCGCTTAAAATTCCTGCATTTTTAATCAAAGCTTGTTAGTTGATATGGTGACAACAATACTTCTGTATCTATCTTTCACTTCTCTCTCTCTCTCTCTCTCTCTCACCAACAACCTTTTCTTCTCTTCAACGTGAAAGTCTTTTTTTGAAGTCTGTATTACATTTTCTGTATGCTGATTACTTGTAGGATCACTGTATTTTGTTATGCAACCATAAAATACTATGAAGTATATTGAATGCATTATAAGTCAATACTTTTTCCTACCGTGTTAGCAGTGCTATTAAATCACTTTGCAAAGTTATCTCTACAGATTTTCTATAGAATTTATAGCCAGCACTGACGTTATGGCATTTCATATTTGAATGTGTCTAATGTAAACAATGTAATTAAAGATGGAAAAATAGATAATGGTTGTATATGCGTATTTCAGAAGGTTTTGCACCTTCTTCAGCAACACATCCAGCCCATTAACCATCCACAAACTCATTGCTTAAATAGTCGCTAACACTATTGGATACACCAATTTTACATTTTAAACACGTTCCTACAAGTAATTAATATGTATGTACCAGCTGTCAGCAATGTGTTCAGTGTGTAAAATTAGTATATCCAATAGCGTTACACTTCTATATTTAGAGGCTATTTAAGCAATGAGTTTGTGAATGGTTAATGGGTTGGATGTGGTGCTGAAGAAGGTGCAAGAACTCCTGAAATATGCATATACACCCATTATCTATTTTTCCATCTTCAATTGCATTGTTTACACTAGACATATTCGGATATGAAATGTTGTAACAAATCAGGCTGGTTCTAATTTCTAAAGAAAATCTGTAGAGATAACCTTAACAAGTCCTTATGTTGAAAGATGCAGAAACACATAAGCAACCCCCCCCCCCAAAAAAAAAGACTATATATCTTTAAAAACTTGTTAGTTATAATAGTAACAACACTACCTATCTATCTATCTTTCACACGTGCTTGCTCTTGGAAGAAATCAATGTTACAATGGACGATATTAAAACTGCAAAAGAGTTGTTAAGGAAGGATGGAAACAGTGTCTTTCTTAACACTCCACAGACACTAATAAACGAGACAAACAGAAGAACAATAATATACGAAATTTTCAACATTAAACACAGGAAGATGGAAGGTGCATCTCCTGTGATCTGGGATGTGGAAAGAGCGTGTCTGCACACGCCAATGACGTCGCCTGGATGGTGTCGAGCCACAGGCACATTGACTTGATTGGTGAGACGCTAAACAAATACGAAGCGGTGACAGGTGCAAAAATTAGCATGGAAAAGTCGGTGGGCTTGCAACTGGGCACCTGGAGGGGCAAGTCCATGCCATCCAACAGTATTGTAGGGTGCTGGACAGACTGTTCTGTTAAAGTGCTTGGGGTCTAGTTCAGTTTGGACCTCCAAGTAGAGAAAAACTGGGATGAAGTGACGAGCAGGGTGGCCAATCTCACCCAGAAATGCGCCAAGAGGAAGCTGTCCCTGAAAGGTTGAGCGGAGGTGGCGAATGCATACATCGCATCCGTCATCTATTACTGTTTGACTGTTGTCCCTTGTCCCGACCGCTGTTCTATAGAGGGTTAGTAGAGGAAAAGTGCGACGACATTCTTGGGGAAACTCTAGGCATCAATGATAATCAGCTAAACACTCTGTTCGGAAGAACTTTCAGGCTGGGGCCCATGGATAACTTCCAAAGGTCCCTCGCCTGGCAGTGCTACCAAGGGTCGCTGCCTGTTCGAGATAAACTCTACCAAGCCTGCCCAAGGTGCGCTCAGAGTGATGAAACCATTCTGCACGCACTCGTCCAGTGCCCTAGTATTGCTGACCTGTGGGTTTTTGTCTAACAGCTACTGTCGCGTGAATCCATAGTGAAGATTGCCCCACCGACCTCCTTTAACCGAGAGGGCAAGTCAATTTTCCTTTGTCTAGTGGCTGTAGCAAAAGAGGTGGTATGGTGGACCCATTTGAAAGGGCTAAAGTCAGATACTTTCTTCTTTGGTCAAGGACTCATCACCTTTTTCAAGTTCCACTTGAAAAGGAAAATGGGAGTAGAGAGGGAAGTGCTGTCTCGTAGCAAATTTATTGAAAGGTGGGTGAATGTTGGTAAAATGGCTAGTATGAACGGACCAATTCTGAGGTTACATTTGTAAAAAAATGGTAATATAAAAGAAGGGGCTCTCTACCCCTTTTTGACCAGGCTCCCATGGCTTTTATGAGTTTTTCCATGAGTAACCTTTCCAAGTGCCTCCCCCTATTGGGAGTTCTTTCTAACTTACATTTTTCGCAGTTTTCTAATGTTTACATGGACCTTTCTTTTTCGCAAAACCCTTTGTACTTTTCGTCCTGTGTTTGGCGTTACATGTTTTTGATTTATGTTAGCCCTTGTGGCCAATAAAACCAGAATTAATAATAATAATAATAATAATAATAATAATAATAGCCATTAGATATTGTATGAGGTAGCAGGAATTGTCTTGAGATTTGGTGACAGCAAGCAATTTTTTTAGGATTCTTGTAGAATATAGGATGGCACTTTTCTGCTGATTGACTGTACAATTCTCAATTCCAGTATCCTTTCAGCTGCTTAGATAGTATTTTGTGTTTTGTGCCAAGTGTACCAATTACCACAGGAATAATTATCATATTAGTCTTCCACAATCTCCTCTCTCTGGCTAGGTCCTGGCATTTCTCTATTTTTTTCAATTTCTTTTGTATCCACTTTATTATCATATGGTACTGCAAAGTCCTCTATAATCATAACTTTTTTTTTTTTTGCTTCGACATTGCTTATTTAATTTTGTTTTGAGTATCTTCCTAATCCTTCACTTGTATTCTTTGGAGATTTTCTTTGTCATTTTCTCCTTCCATTATCCTATTGTCTTGCAGCATCCCTCATTCTGCAGTGATCTAATGATATTTCCTTGTGGTAATTATATACTCTCAGAGTTTGTCTTTTAACCTCTCATCATAATTAACACTGCTCACTTATTTAACCCAAACTGCATTCTAATATCCTTGGAATTAGAGAATCCAGGTCTTTTTCACATTTTGTTCAAGGTTATCCATATAAAGCAGGCAATCTATTTTCACCTTCATTGGTAGGCTTGGATTTTCTCAATATACTTCTCAAGAGGGATTAATGCAGTGACAATCAGTAATAGAGAGAGTGATTCTTCTTGGAATACCACCCTGTGTATTTTCACATTTCTCAATGATTCATTTCTGCCTGTTGGTCCTACTTCCTTTGTTTTTTATTGCTTTTCCAAAAAGTTATTTGTTTTCTCATTCACTCCAAGAGCCGGCAGTGTGGAATATTGTTGTAAACCTTTTCGTCTGTTGAACCAACAGCTAATTTCTTCTTTCTTATTTGTTCCTCATTTTGTATCCTACTATCAATATACAGCAGATCAGCAGTTCCCTTTAACTTCTTTCTGTATACCTTTTGCTCCTCTGGCAATAGATTCTCCTTTTCTAGAAGATTATATACTTCATTAGCTATGAGGCCAGTCAATAGTTTCTGGAGAAATGGTTAGCACATAACATCTTTATATTTACTGACTTACCTCAAATTTCTTTTGTCCTTCTGTAGCAGCATTGTCTTTCCTTTTGTCATCCATGTTGGTGTTTTATACAATCAATAACAAACAGGTTTGTACTGCTGTCTATATTTGAGCCAGAATCCCTAGTGTTGTTAGCCTGGGTGTGGTAATGCTGCTGAGGAAGGACACTGACAGTGAGGATATGCTTGAAAAGTTTTGGCCCATAACTATGCTAAACAACAGAGTTTAAGATTTTGGTAAAGGTAGTCTGGATGGGGAAGCGCAAATATGTGCAGTCTTGAACAGATTTATCCAGGACAACCTCCACTTTATGAGGTACATCGTAGAGAGGGCTGAGATGAAAGCAGGCTCTAGTGGAGCTCTGTTCAGTTTGGATTAGTCCAAAGCATTCAGTAGGACTGACCATTGCTACTTGGGAGATGTCCAATTGGGACCATTTTGCTTTGCACATTCAGTCCATCAGAGCTGCTCACTGTCACCTCTTCTGTATGCACTGGCCCTCAAGTCACTACTGCAGAAGTTGGAACAGTCGAGGAGCATCCCTTTTGAACTGGGACATGGGAGGGCAGTGTTGGCGTACACAGTTGGCACCATTCTAAAGGAATATGAGTTGGTTGCAGGGGACAAAATCAATACCGACAAATCAGTGGGTTTGTGACTTGGCATTTGGTGAGGCAGGTCAATGCCATCAGATGGCATCGTCAGATGCTGGACTGATGGATGAAATAAACTATTTGGAGTCTGATTCAATCCCAACCTCCAGGTTGATAAAAACTGGGGTGAGGTGATGAACAGAGTGGCCAGTCTTACCCAGAAATGGGCAGAGAGGAAGCTGTCCATGAAAGGTTGGGCAGAGGCGATGAATGCTTACATCACTTCCATCAGCATTTATTGCCGGACTATTGTACCTTACCCGAGTTACTGCTTGGTCAGGCTGGAGTGTCTATTATTTATTTTCTTGTGGAAGGTACGCATTCCAGTGGTCACAGGTAGTCTGCTGCCAGCATCCTCTGCGTGGCAGCTTGGGCATTCCATGGCTTCTGATGTGCAGACATGTACTCAGGTTCTGCTATCTGCAAAGATTTCTGGATAGTGATTGTGTGTGGGCTCTGTTTGTGAGGCACATCTTTCTACAGCTCATCTCTTTCACAGTGCTGCAGTCCTGCATGAAGGATAGACCAAGACTGGGTGCCTGGCAAATATAATGCCATCAGGTATTCACAGACCTCTACCAGTGGATGTTCCACTTTAGCAATATATAGAAAGAAGATTAGTGATGGGGAAATGTGATAACATCCTCAGAGAGATCCTTGGCATTGACAAAAATAAACTGGCTAGTCTGTTCTGGAGGACTTTTTGGTTGGTGTCTACCAGATGTGCTTGGCCCAGCAGTGCTACTGGGCTTGTCCGAGGTGCATGTCGAGCAATGAAACCGTTCTGTATACACTCGTTCAGTGTCCAGGCATTGCTGACTTGTAGAGTTATGCTGAACAGCTGCTGTTGTGTGTGGGACGGATCTGTCTATTGGCCAAGTCCTAGTGATGATTGCCTTGCTGCCCTCCTTTAATCAGGTGGGTAACACGGTTTTCTTTTGCCTGGTGGTGAAAGAGGTTGTCTGGTGGATGAGGCTGAAAGGTACGAGGACAGACATTCTTCTTTCGTAGAGTCCCCATCAATGTTTTCAAGTTTTACTTGTAAAGGAAACTGAGAGTGAATTTATTGAAAGGTGGGTAAAAATTGTGTAAATAGCAAGAGTGGATGGTACCAGTCTAGAGTAGACCTGTGAGTTGGAGAAAAGGAATTGGAGAAGGCACTTGCCCTTGGTGTTCAGGGAGATCTTGGACAGTAGGGTTCTTCAATTAACCCTAGACATTCTCCTGTATCAGAAGGACCAAATCACTATCATCCTCTTTTTCCCCCTTTTCTTTCACTGTTCTATACTATGCATACTTCTCTTCTGTTTTTTTTTTTTTGTATACTATGTGTACTTTCTATTTTTTTTTTCTCATTTTGTTATGTGTAAACATCATACTTTGTCTTTGCATCGTCCCTCTCTTCCTTCACCCTAGTGGCAAATAAAAGAAATCATCATTATTATTATTAAAATTTTTGCAAAATGTGATATCTCCAGTAGTCAAAAGCCTGCTGTTGAGAATTCAGTGCAGATGGGCAGGACATGTTCAAATGCAAGATGATTGTAGTCTAAAAATTCTTTTGTATGCCCATGAAGTAGGGGGAATCAATAGTAAAGGAAGACTCCTGCTAAAGTATAAGGATTAGTTGAAACAATCACTAAAATCCCTATGTAACATCTTGAGAAAGTTTTTGCTGAGATCAATCTGAGTAGTGTAAAATGTATCCTGATGCATCTAAACAATTTGAGTTGAAGAAACAGCACAATGAAAGGATTTTATCTTGTAATCAACAGACACATTTGTCCAACCCCAGGCAAAATCAAAATCATCATTGTTTCCATTGTGACTTCAAAGAAAAATCCATACTGGGACTCAAATTATATTCACATATCCATCGCAAATAGATGAACCTTCTTTTCTTTTTCCTTCTTATATATTTTTTAAATTCTTTCCTTCAAATATTCACTTCAAAATTGATGGGAGTAGCCATTATTATTATTATTATTGTTCAGTAGTTTTATTTTTATAACGTGCTTTCACTTCACTACCGAGCGCAGCTCTGTGCGCCTTGGGTATGTGCTGTGGTTTGCTGTGGTGCTCTTATGTTTACTGTATTGAAAGTGTTTTGCGTAGAATGTGTGCAGTACCCAGTAGTGCAATTTTCTGTATGTTATATATATTTGTAAGTCCTGGTATTTTTGTTATGTATTTGTCTGAATATTTTTTTATTATACCTAAGGCACCTACTATGATAGGAATTGTTTCTGTTTTTAGATTCCACATTCGAGTTATCTCTATTTCCAGGTCTTTGTATTTTGAAAGTTTTTCCAT
>NC_069008.1:9449136-9460518 GCF_001194135.2 Octopus bimaculoides | reverse complement strand
CTTTACAGCCGTATGAGCCCTTGCAGCACCCCTTCTGCTCTTCTGGAAACAGGTTGTTATTTTCCAGGTGTTTACTCAATCTCTGTGATATTATTGCAGTAAAGGCTTTGTAGATCGTAGGGAGACAGGTTATAGGTCTATAGTTTTGTGGTTTCTCCGTTTCCGTGGATTTGGGGATTAAGATGGTTTTCCCTTTTGTGAGCCATTCAGGCATTGTCTCTGGATCTGCTATTATGTTGTTAAAGTTTTATTATTATTATTATTATTATTATTATTATTATTATTATTATTATCATTATCATTACTATTATTATTATTATTATTATTATTATTATTATTATTATTATTATTATTATCCAATTGATTTGCATTTCATTTTATCATCTTCTGATCTGGTCTTAACCAGAGACCTAAGGCATGTATATATTAGATGGAGAGACTTCCTGAGGATGTGGGCAGTTAATTTTTTGTAGATTGTTGGTTTCCCAGTAATCTGGTCAAAAACTTTGTCACTACCTACCTTGATCATTCCCAGAGCACCAACAACAATGGGGATGGTTTTGATTTTTAACTGTCACATCTTAGATATCTCAATTTTGAGGTCCTTATATTTTGACAGTTTTTCAGATTCTTTAGTTGCGATTTTTCTATCCGTAGTTACTCTCATATGACAGTAACTACGGATAGAAAAATTGCAACAATTAACAGGTATGGTTTTTGTCTTAGGTCTTTTTTTTTGCCTGTCTTTATTTGCCCATAATCCCATAGGATGGTAATATTCTCTCCCTCAGAGATTAGGTTGGATTAGGCCCTTACTGCATTCTTTCATGAGAGATAGAGCCTGTGAATATCTAATTTTGGGTGGTGCATCCTGTTTAGAGTCAACAGTTTCCTGGTCTTTATGTTTGTATGCTTGAGTTCACTTAGATTCCAAATGATGACATTAAGGTTATACTGGACAACTGGTACCGCCAGGGAGTTTATAGCTGAAATTCTTTTCTGGGAGTTCAGTTCAGTATTCAGGACTATTCTGACACATCTATAATACTCTTTCATTGATCCATGTTGAATCCCTTTCCCTTCATGTACCCCAAGATACTTATAAAAGCCTTCTTGAGCCAGGTCCTTGATAGATGTATCATGATCACTTTGGGTCATGGTATTAGCTGTCAGTTTACTATGTTTGAATGAAGCTTTTATACACTTGTCAAGGCCAAATTCCATATTGATGTCATCAGTGAATTTTTCCACAGTTACTAGTAGCCCTTTCAGGTCCTTGTCATCTTTTGCATATAATTTCAGATCATCCATGTAGAGCAAGTATGAGATAATCTTATCAAACATTTTGTAACTGTAATTTATTCTATTCAGCTTGTGAGAATGAGGGAAGGCAGAAGAGGAGAAGGGAGACCCTGGAATATTCCATTATCTATTTTGATGTTCTCTGACACATACAATCCTTTCTCATGGTTGAGTTACAATTTTGTGTTTAGGTATTTCTCATTGATAATGTCACAAACATATTTTAACTAACATAAACTTTGCTTATGATTAAACATTGCTTGGCACTAATATTATGGTAATTCTCATTATTTTGCTTTTATAGTTGTTTGTGGTTCGGCATTGTGCTCTTGTGCATTAAGAATCAGTGCTTCTGTTTCTGTTTTTTGTCCATAGCTTTTGAGCCATTGTTGGTTTTTACTTAAGCTCACTTCACTGTCAATCCTTGCAGGATATTGATCATGGAGTAATTTTTCTCTCTAATTCTTCTTTAATATGTTTTGTAGTTCTGTTTTCACGTTGTTTTATGTCTGACAATTTCTGTTATGTTGTCATTTGAGATCAGTGTATCAGTGTAGTTTGTTTATGTTTTGTATTTTGTTGCCTCCGTGTGTATAGAGAAGAGTTTTTTTCATTGTGTTGCTTTATGACATATATTAGCCTTCCACTTTTTGTTTCTAAGTACTTTTCTAGTTCAACTGTTATCTTATAGTAGTTTTCTGTATCAAGTTGTGACCTGAGTGGGGTAGATATATTGTCTGTGTTTGTTTTGGGGTAATGACTTCAGTTTGCTGTAGATAGTTTTCTGGTTTTCCTAAGTTTCTCAATTCACTGATCCTCCAGTTTATTATGCTGAAGCTGTAATGTAATTTATAACAGATATGGCTATCCTTACTTTTAGCACTGAGCTCAGTGTTTAAGAGTCTAACTCTTCTGTAATATTCTCTCTTAATTTCCTCTTTCATTTCTGTTGTTTTTTAGCTGTTTCATCTCTTCAATATTTATATGGATGACTGTGTTCTAATTTTCTGATTTCTGTGTCAATGTTGAGTGCATTATTTTCAGTGCTGCTTAATTTGCCTCTTCTTAATGTCACTTTGGTACATTTGTGCAGCCCTCTGCTCACCCTGATGCCCTCGCTGAAACTATGGACAATTTTTAGAAGGTATTTATAGTGAAAATTTTATAATAATCCATGTATAGGAGATGGTTCATTGCTTGTTTATAGCACCTTTAATCCATGGTGATTTCATTTAACAAGTTTGTTAGTGGGGTCAGACACTAGCATAGCTGGTGGGAGACGCTAGGGGTAGTCCGCCTCAGGCAGGACGCCCCAGGCAGGACTTTTAAAGGGGTGGAAGTTTTGGGTCTACTGTAGGCAGTATGTGCTTTTTTGTGGGGTCCAGGGGCAGCAAACGGAAGGGCTGCCCTGTGCAGCACACACTCTAGCTACGTTAGTGGAGTCAGAACAAGGCAGAAAAGTAGGGGTGACAGTCAGTCTCCTTGGAAAATTTCTCTTATGGGTATAGTGCAGGTTTTATTGATTTGTGATTCATTTTTCGGTGTTATACTGGTTTCCAGTTTGTCGTCGTATGGTTGATATATTTTAGTAGTGTGTAGTAACCATGAGTGTGGAACACTGCTGAATGCTTTCTGGTAATCAATCCAAGTCATGTTGAGATTTGCCTTTTTCTTCTTATAGTCTTCTATAATGGTTCGATTCACCAGAAGTTGCTCCTTACAACCATACATCCCTCTCCAACATCCCTTTTTGTTCTGGTAAAAACATTGTTTTTTCCTGTTATAGATGACTGTTTTTTCCAGTTATAGATGACTTTGTAGGTTGTTGGCCTATAATTTTGTGGGTGTTTGGTGTCTTTGTTTTGGGGAATTAGGGTGGTTTGTCCTTCCAGCATACAGTTTGGTGTTGATTCCAGCTTGCTTATTAAATTAAATGCTGCTGCTATGTGAGTATAGGTGCTGGTGAGATGTTTCAGCTAGAAGTTGGGTATCTTGTCTATCACTGGAATTTTCCATTTACTGCTAGTCCTCAGTATGTCTGTGATCCCTTGACTTGTGATGGTTGGCCATACCTGTAGTGTTATTTTGCTCTTCCTTTCCTTTCCCTATTTATCCATTGTGCATTTTTGTTGTGTTGTTCTTTGCTCTGTATTCCTTCCCAGTATCATTGAACCTCTGATGTTGTTGGCATATCATCTATTGATAAGGTTTTTTTGTTTAACTTTCCATAGAATTTGGAAGAAGCATTCACATTTTTCATACTGTTGTAATGCAGCGAGTTTTTGCTGCTATGCTTTGTTTAATTTTTTTCTTTTACCTCCCAAGTATCTTATTTTTTATGTTGTATTGTTTTGTTACACAGGTCTTCTTTTTATTTTTCATTTTTGATCCCTCTTTCTCTGATTCACAGAGCAGAGATAAGTCTTTCTTTTGTTTTTTTAATTTTTTTATGTTCTGTTTCATTTTGGAGTTTGAGATTTGGCTGGTTTTTGTTTTTCTTTGTGAGGGTCAAGTCCAGTTTGCCTGGATATTACTACAGCTGTTAAGTAGATCAGGTCCTTTTGGTTTGTTGATATCTAGGGTATCTTTTGATGTCATCACTATTTCTTGTAAGGCTCTATTGTATCTGTTTATCCTTTCACAGAGCTGTTTATTTTTTTGTAGTCTGAGATGGTCATGGTGACTCATATTTATTGACTTTTTGATGTTTTCTTCTTCTATTTTTGTTATTTCTTTAGTCAGTTTGTCCCCATCATCAATTGTAGTTGATCAGTCATAGTGTACATTATTTTGCTTGTTGTTGTTTTTTGTGTTGTTGTTTTTTGTGCTGTACTATTTATTTCTGGTTTCGGTAGTTGTGTAGTGATTTTACTTTGGTTTAGCGTTTTATTTGTTGTATGCATTGTTACCTCTGTTGTGTTTCTTTCTTTTGTGGGGTCATATGTGTTTTCAGAGATATAATATTTAATGTGTTATTCCTGTTTGATTGTAGCCCATTGTTTTGAGTTAGATGTTTTGTCTTATTTTCAGTGTGGATTTTGTTTTTTCTGAGTTTCTCTATTTTGGTTTGTGGGCACTTTGCCTTCTTGCAGGATATATTGCTGGAAACATGTAAGAATATTTTCTGTGATTTTTTCCCTGATATCAGTATTTATTCTCTATATTTCATGTTTCTTTTATTATAGGTTGACTTTGCTTTTCATCCTTTCAGGGTTAATAAAGTACCAGTGAAACACTGGGGTCAATGCAATTGACTAGTCCCTTCCACCAAATTTTAGGTCTTGTGCCTTTAGTAGAAAGGATTATTATTATTATTATTATTATTATTATTATTATTATTATTATTATTATTATTATTATTATTATTATTATTATATGTTTGACTTTTGCTTTGTATTTGTACAAGTTGACTCCAAGTCTCACCCAGAGACCTCAAAAGACAACAAGTTAGAAGTTCAAGTTGGTGTTGTGCCTAAGGTGTCATATATTTGGTTTTGCACCAAATGTTGTTCTAGAGAATGTTTAAGAAAATTATAAGTTTGTTTTAAAATTTGAGATTACATAGACAGTATCTTTTCACTTTCTACTATTTTGGGATTTCCTGGTATCTGAGCTAGGTAGGAATCAGTCCCTTTTGCTATCATTCCTAGGGCACCTATGACAACAGGTATTGTTTTAGTCTTGAGGTTCCACATTTTGCTAATTTCTATTTCAAGTTCTTGCTCAGTTTTTATTATTATGATCATCATCATCATCATTATTATTATTATTATCATTATTATTATTATTATAATTTAAGGTGGTGAGCTGGCAGAATCGTTAGCATGCTGGGCGAAGTGCTTCGTGGTATTTTGTCTGCCGCTATGTTCTGAGTTCAAATTTTGCTGAGGTTGACTTGGCCTTTCATCCTTTCAGGGTTGGTAAATTAAGTACCAGTGAAACACCGGGGTTGATGTAATCAACTAGTCCCCTCCCCCAAAATTTCAGGCCTTGTACCTATAGTGGAAAGGATTATTATTGTTATTATTAATTTTAATGTTTCAGTGACTGATTTAATGCTCCAGAGAGATCCTCAGACTGAACTTCTAAAGGCATTCAAACTGTTTGATGATGATGAGACTGGAAAAATAAGCCTAAGGAACTTGAGGAGAGTTGCAAGGTATGATGTTGTTACCATTGTTATTTAACCCAAGGTTAGGCCTGGTCACGAAGGCCTATTACCAGACATTCTAGCCATAACTATCTCATCTTTTATTTTATTGTGACTTGGTTTAACTAGGACTACATTATCTATGTCATGTCTTGTTCTGTAAGGGTTATGAGTTTTTGTGTTGAAGTGCTAAGGAAGTGACCTACATATTTCAGGGAGGTCCTGTATGTCTGCTAATTGACTGTTAATCATTTTGCAACTGAAAAAATAACAATCTCTCTAGTACTGTGGCAAGATGCATGTAGTAACAGCTGGATGAATTTTATGATGACATCAGCACTTTTTTTTATTGTTTGAAAGAAGGTACAGTGTGTGATTTGTAGGAAATAACTATTTCTAGCATCCTTTCTGGATCTTTGTGGAGGTTGTCTTGTTGACAGCTGATGATGATGACAAGATGATGATAATGATAATAATCATTTCTTGAGAAATTTAGAAGTGCTTTATTTTATCAGTCCTGGAAGGATGAAAGGGTAAAGTTGACCATGACAGGTTTTGAACTTAGAATGTAAAAAGTTAAAGCAACAGACTTCTTCCAGTTTCTGCCTACCAAATTGACTCACAAGGCTTTAGTCAACCCAAGACTATAGTAGAAATTCAGTAGGACTGAACCTGAAACCACGTTCTTGAGAAGCAAGCTTCTTAATCAAACAGTCAGGTAGTCAGGTGTAATTTACTGGAGATTTAACTGCTATTTCTACTAAGTCTTTGTTGGTTCATGCATTACATAAAGTTGGTGAGTCTGATTTGAAGGAGACTTAGCAGCTATTTCTATCACATCTAACTATGAAATTTAGGTATGATTCCAATAAGATTTGGTATACTAGAGACATTTCCCCTCATTGGCTCACATATTAGGGGTGGCCAGACTTAACATTAAAGCTACATCTGATAAAGTTCAGAGATTTCTGAGCTACAAGACATAAACAAAATTTACACTGCACTGTGTTTGCATTTATATCTGTCCCATAAGTTGGATTGATAAAATAAATACCAGACTTAAAAAAAAATTTTTCTCTGTCTATCTATTCTATAAACTGTATGATGCATGTGTATGTACGGCAATGCTACATGGTAGTGAGACATGGCCCCAGAATGCTGAGGATGTGAAGTCTAATAAAAAATGCAACTTGTACACCCTGTAGTGTGTGCAATATTAATGTGCATGTATAGCAAAGTGCAAATGTATTGAGAGAAAAGTTAAGCATAAGCGGAATCAGATGCAGCATGGTTGTTTTAATCACATGATGTGTAGGGGTGAGGACAGTTGCAGTAAAGAAGTGCCAATTGCTTAGAGTGGATGGAACAGGGCAACACAGAAAGACACGGGATGAAGTATTGAAGGCTGATCTCAAGATGTTGAGTTTTATGGAAGAAATGATGGATCTATTTCAAAACGGGGGCACCAGTATTTTCTTAACGAAACACTAACAAAACACTTTGAAACTTGGGATACTGGTAGAATGTGTCATATAAAACATCTTTTACTCTTAGTCTTCTTAACAAAAAAACGTACATCGCAAGTTATTCCATGTTAAAGTTGTCGTATTTCTGTAATTTCAACCAATCACTGACGTCTATTCAGCTGAATAGAGTTACTGCTGGGCGGTCATAAAAATGTTATTCCCTGTGACATATTTCATCCGGTTTAATCGTAATTTATACGCATATATTGTTTATATAATAAATTACTCTGTGCGTATCTCTGTGTGTAACAATTTTAGAGTTCGGATTCTAGAGTTAGGGTTAGTTTTAGGGTTAGGGTTAGGGTTAACAGTCTAGTTAGGGTTAGGGTTAGGGGATTAATACGATATACACCGTTACAGCGCTGTTTTCAACTGAATAGACGTTAGTGATTAGTAGAAATTATCGAAATAAGACAATTTTTTACATGAAATAAATTCGAATACAAAAATTTTTTTCTGTTCTATAACACAAAATAGATAAGTATACGAAGTTTGAAAGTCTTTCCGTACCAAAAACACTACATAAAACATAAATGAAAACTGGTGCCCCCATTTTGAAATAGATCCAAAATGATTAAAGACCAAGAAGATTGGCATCTTGCTGTGCTTGAGAAAACTCGCCCACTACCGCAAAAATGATATCTTAAAACCACTCAGATACGCTTGCACATGCAAAGTCATGTCCTCCACTCCTCTCATGATACTACAGAGCTATTGTACTCACTTGCAAGCATATTCACTCATATTGCATCCCATGCCCTCCCCCACCTCAAAAAAAAAATTCTACTTCCTTTCCTCATCATCCCTGTCCACACTATTTCAACCAATCACCTCCTTTCTGTGCCTTAAGCCACTGCCCTTTTCCCCTTCTGCTACCATTCTCAGTATCCTCCCATGGCTATCATCATGACACACTTAGCCTCTTATGTATCCTCATCTCTCCTTCTCCTCAGCTCGTGGAGAAGGAGAGATAAGGATACATAAAACACAAAGACACAGATATATACATATGTACACACATATATATATATGTATATATTGTTATGGGTTAGACAAAGGCAACAGCAAATAAAACAACAACAGCCTGTAGGATTTTAGATGTGTATTGATATAAATGAATGGCATAAAACACACAGATCGAAGGCAGCTCAAAGCTGTTATAATCATTCGAGTCCAAAACACAAGCTGTTGCAAATAGTTTGAATATATATATAGCAGCTCTTAATGACTGGTGGATTTCCTTGATGGAAGTCGAAATTCCAACAGTTCCTACAGAAGTGAACAATCAAAACAAAAGGGAAGTCATCCTTACCATTTTCTTCTTGTGTTGTTGTTTACTGTTTATGTCATAAGTAGATAGAGACAGTGAAATAGAGGAGAAGGACAGAATGATGTCAACATTCTGCCTGTCATTTCAGCAGAAACAATGGAGAAAGACAGAATGAGACTTGTCATTCTAAAGTGAGCTAGTGAAAGATATAAATATCATAATCGCCTCTTGTTGTCTTCTTCATCTCACCAACTACTTTGAGGTCATCTCTTTCGCTGACTGACTTTAGCTAGGGAACACTGGGAACTACTGTAGGTATCTTCCTTATCTTCTATCAGCTATTGTTTGCAGAGGAGGGGTTAAAAGGGTAAATTGGAGAATACATAAATCGACTTGGTATCAGCCATGTGTAGAATGTCTCAGCTGTCAATTGTTGTCTCTCTGTGAGAAAGTGCTGTGGTACGCTAAAAGGGAATCTTGTAGATTCAGGTTTGGATCAATATGCCTAAATGAAAATCCACTTTTTTCTTTCCAAGTAAAACATTTTCATAACAACTCTCTCCCACTTAGGGAAAAGAAAGTTTCTCAGAAATTTTCTGTTACAACAACAAAGATAGCACATTTAACATCATAAACAAAACATAGAAGCATCAAACACGATGCAGATGCATCATACAACACCAAGCAAATAATATCATGCAAATAATAATAATAATAATGATGTTCTGAATTTTTCAGTTCAGGAAGTCCATCAGCATGAACATTGTCTCTGCTCTTAAAAGTTAATTTTTCATCCTGTGTCCCATAATATTTCCTTTCCATGCATTATCGCTGTGAAAACAACATCCATTCATGAACTTTTTTTTTCTTAAATACATGTTTTACCTGTGAATTTGCGTGTGTAAACTGGGAATGCATACAACGAGTTTCTCTGCCCTAGGTGTACGGAAAACACTCGGCGAGAAATGGAAGAAAATTTGAAGAAAGAAGAAAAAAAAAAACAACATAATAATGTTCTGAATTTTTCAGTTCAGGAAGTCCATCAGCACGAACATTGTCTCTGCTCTTAAAAGTTAATTTTTCATCTTGTGTTCCATAATATTTCCTTTCCATGCATTTACATAGTGAATAACAGATGCGACAGAAATGGTAACAGCTATGACAACTCCAATATCAATTTTTGATGCCATAGTGCGACAGTAATATAAATAATCAGAGTAGTATTCCTTTGGATGATCCAGCATCTAATTGTAATCATTTCTTTGTTCATTATCTTTTAAAATCTCACAAGCACTTTGAGATCTTAATCAACATATAGAAAAATGTTCATGTCGTGATAAGACTAAATGTAAGCTCTCTAATAATTGTAATGTCGATAATGTAATTTATAACTGTATAGTTAGCTCTAAGAACAATAATAATAAAATTATAAATAAGGTTTATATTGGATCAACAGCTAATGAAATTAAAAAAAGAATATCCCAACACTACCAGACCTTTAAAAATCCTAATTTAAGTAAGTCTACAGGCTTAAGTAAATATATATGGGAATTAAAATCTAGGAAAAGAGAGTACACCTTTAATTGGAGTATTATAGGTAGAGCCCACTCCTATAATATTGGGAATAAAGTGTTTATTATGCATAACAGAATTTATGAAACCACCACAGTCTAGAGATGAATTATTAAACACATATGATGAACGTGGAGTTAAATGTAGGCACCAAAGTAATATTACATTTAGTAAAATGAAGTACTAAATCCACAACCCCTGAATTAAATAACCATATAATTTTATTTCTAAAGCACTTGAGTAGGCGTAGGAGTGGCACCTTGGGCAAGTGTCTTCTACTATAGCCTCGGGCTGACCAAAGCCTTGTGAGTGGATTTGGTAGATGGAAACTGAAAGAAGCCCGTTGTATATATGTATATATATATGTTTGTGTGTCTGTGTTTGTTTGTCTGTTTGCTTGACAACTGATGGTGGTGTGTTTACGTCCCCGTAACTTAGCAGTTCAGCAAAAGAGACCGATAGAATAAGTACTAGGCTTACAAAGAATAAGTCCTGAGGTTGATTTGCTCGATTAAAGGCAGTGCTCCAGCATGGCCTCAGTCAACTGACTGAAACAAGTAAAAGAGACTATATAAATAAAAAAATAATTCAATAATTTAAATAAATATATGAATTAAATACTACTAAAATTATATAATAACAAATTATATATATCTTCCAATATAGGTAAATTTGAAAATAATAGAGGATAATTTAAAATTAAAACTATGTATAGTGTAATTACCCCCCTTGGTACTAATCGCCTATAGATACCCATAGTTCCCTGCTATCTTCTTCCTCTAATCACCATCTTTATACCAGAAAAATAGGAAGATATGTATTTGAATTTTTCTTGTTATATATCACATTTAAACACAGACATTTTTATTCTGATGTATAATGTTATATCTCACATTCTGTATTTGACATATATTTGATTTTACATTATTGATAGATATATACTAATTCATATTTATAATGTATAATTTATAAATTTTAATTCTTAATATTACAAAGTATAATTTTTATTTTTAATTTTTAATTCTTAATTTTTAATCTTTAATGCTTAATTGTATTGATTATTTTTTAGAGTGATGTAAAATTAGATATATAATATTTTGAAAAAGAACCTGACGATGTGTAGGAATAATTGAAAATCTGACGACTGCATATATGTATTTATATATGTATATATATTTGTATACAGTTGTGTAGATGTATATATATTGTAATCTTCCAATACTGAAACACATGTATCCTTCATATTTAATAAATTTAAGTATTAACTAAAGTAGGAGATAATTAATGAAGTATAACATATACCCTGCTGGTAATTTTGGTTATGTCCCTTAAGTATAATTTCGTGATGTGCAGACTGACACCATGAGTTTACTTTCAGAATATACACATTAGGTTATTTTTTTTTGTATTATCTGAAATAGAATACCCACATATCGATTAATCCCCCAAAATTGAATTAATATTGACTTTTATCAGATACTTTGTATATTTATAGATAAATATATAAATATATGCATATATCCATACATATATGTACATACCTACATATATATGTATATATA
>NC_069008.1:9443866-9448197 GCF_001194135.2 Octopus bimaculoides | reverse complement strand
GTTAAACGATGATGATGATGATGATGATGATATATATATATATATATATATATATATATAATAATATAAATAATATATAAATATATGCATATATCCATACATATATGTACATACCTACATATATATGTATATATACATGCATATATGGGTCCAGGACATCAAAAAAACGTTGAACACAATGAGAAATGAAAACATAAAAACAAAAACAAACAGAGAAACGAGACATGGAACATAAAGAGTATACCCCTTTGTCAGTTGTCCCTGTTTCATCTACTTCGCATTTCGATAGTCAACAGATGAGATCCAGAGATTCTCAGTATAGAAAACACTTAGTAGTGCTCAAATGATTCAAATTTAGACTCCGATGTCTTTACAGGGGTAAAGAATGGCTTTGAGAGGGACTGAGTTGGGCAGATATGGAGGCAATTATGCAGAAAAACAAATTAAATATAACAGCTTGGGTATGAAATACAAAATATGTATATATGTGGGCATGCAAAATGAGAGAAAGCAAAGTGTGAAGGTTTTCAGGTGATGAATAATTAAGTATAAAGATATACACAGATATTCATATTAATAGATCAAACTTACACAGAGCACAAATCATCATCATCATCATCATCGTTTAACGTCCGCTTTCCATGCTGGCATGGGTTGGACGATTTGACTGAGGACTGGTGAAACCAGATAGCCACACCGGGCTCCAATCTGATGTGGCAGAGTTTCTACAGCTGGATGCCCTTCCTAGCGGCAACCACTCCGAGAGTGAAGTAGGTGCTTTTACGTGCCACCGGCACGAAGGCCAATCAGGCGGTACTGGCAACGGCTGCGCTCAAAATGGTATATTTTATGTGCCACCCGCACAAGGGCCGATCCAAGGGCACTGGCAACGATCTCGCTCGAATATCCTTACACAAGCCGCGGGCACAAGTGCCAGAAAGGTGACACTGGGCACAGGTGCCATCATGATTTCACTTTCGCTTGCCCCAATAGGTCTTCACAAGCTGGTCTTCAAATGACAGAGAAAATTAAATGAGAAGAAGAAGTAAGGTATTATAAGTCCAACAGCTGTTTCTAGGGATCTTGGAGATCTGTCATAATGTTGGTAGATATAGTTCATCACAGTATGCAGGTCGTAATGGAAGCAGTCAACATTGGATAAATCAATTCTCCATCATCGAGGTAGAAAAGATCTACCATTTCAGATCATGGTGCAGAGAAGTTCAAAGGTGGAATGATTAAATGTGGAGAGCAGGCAAGTATTAGAGGGAGGAAATAGGAGGCTCAGTAGGTTATGGAGAGCTAGTTCAGGAAGAGGTTAATAATGAGGGTATTAAGGTAGAGATTGAGAGATGAGTGGGAGTGGTGGGATACCTTTCAATTACTTCCCGAGCACAGCAAATCGCCAAATGTCTTGATCACTTTTCATCATCTTTGTGAGACCCAACATCTGAAGATCATGTTTCACCACCTTGTCCCATGTCTTCCTGTGTCTATCTCTTCCACAAATTCCATCCACAGTTAGAGATTAGCATGTCGTTACACAGCTGTCCTTGTCCATATGCACCACATGACCATACCAACAATATTTGGGGCTGAAACTGGAAAAGCGTATATTATTTGACACATATGATAAAGGACCAAGACTTTTGGCTATTTGCTGTGATGGATCTCCACGCCCCCAGAAACAGCTGTTGGACTTATAACACCTTACTTCTTCCCCTTTAAATTTCTCTGTCATTTGTGCTCTGTGTAAGTTTGATCTATTAATATAAATATCTATATATTCATACTTGCACACCACATCTGATGCCTCTTCTGCCCAATTTTACTCTCAAGATGCTTACACTCTGTTGTTCATGCATATTGACATTGCTCATCCAGTGAAGTATACTAGCTTCATTTCTTTCATGCCTTCACGTGTCCTCTCTTCGGCAAAACCACTGTAAATAGAAATGCATAGCATTTTAACTTGACCTGAAACCTTCATACTGTGGGTTGCATTCAGGGTACACATTCCTCTCAGAGTTAGTCAGATGCTAAAATGATAACTGTGAAGATTAACCATTTAGCATTAAGATTATTCTACCAAATATAATACTTATTTATTCACATTGTTTTGAGTTAATTATAAATTATCTCATAGCTTTGAAATTTTGCTGTTGTAATTGTTTAATTTTAGCTTGACATTGTCGAGTAGATGTGAGAGGCCAAATTTGGCCAGTTTGAGCATAAAGCAGGTCGAATATTTGGGCCAGATAAGGGCCAGTTTAAATGCCAAAAGGTTAAGACTTTTTGTTTGGTCTATTTTCCAGAGAATTGGGTGAAAACTTGAATGATGATGAACTTCGAGCTATGATTGATGAATTTGATAAAGATGGTGATGGAGAGAGTAAGTATTATTTTTTAGGTCAGTCCTGATCAGAGGTGCTCCAGCCATGACCATCCTTTTTTTTATCCACATGTATTTAGGACTACATTTTATAAAATTTCCTTTCTTTGTCAGCCTCACCCAGCAGATCTTTCATCAAAGGTGTTTTCAGCTTAGAACATCCCATTTTTCATACATGTGTAGTGTATCTACATTATATAATGTCTTTCCTTGTTGTTTTACATCCCTTGTCAGCTCCTGGTTCAGCAAAAATACATTATCTAATGTGTCCTTTTTGTTGTTAATCACAACTTAGTCCTGATCCAGCAGACATATACTCAAAGGTGTCCAAGCCATGACTATCACATCATTTATTCGTGCATGAAAGTTTGACAGTCATTAATTTCACTGTGTCATTTGTCATTTCTTTCCATCATGCATTTGAAATAATGATGCACAAAATCATTAACATGTTTCCAAGATCTATGTCAGTACAAATCTGTTTTATTCTCAAAAATTGAGACTATGGATTCAACTTAATTCTATGGATGATTGGAGTGTAATGAAAATAAATACGGCATGATGTGGGTTTGCAAAGTAGTTCTTCCACTATGAAGCCTTCTGAAAACTTAACATTCATGACCAAATTTTCAATGCTAGCTTTTTGAAAAATTGGATGAGAATTTTATGTTGGACTTAAAATTATAGAAGTTGTCACAAAAATGCTGCAATTCAGCTAGACTTACAGTCCTTCCCAGACAAAAGTCAACAAACCATAACCAGAGTATTGGTTCATGATCTTGTTGCAATTTAAACTGTAGCTCAAATTCTGTCATGAAAATGTTAGCAAAATTAACTGCCTTGCGTTTTCCATGGCATACCCTTCATCAGAGGAAGTTTTTTCCAAACTTCATTGTGTTGCTTTGTAATACAAACTTCAATCTTCAGTGGAAAATAGATGTTTTACAAAGTGCATGCATGCTTCTACTCTTTCATTATGAAGAAACACTAGAGGATATTTTTTTTTAAAAATTACTTTCTTCCATTTCTGAAATTATTTTGTCAAATTTTCTTCTGTAATTGGGTTTTGGATCAGCAGGTAATTCTTCACAAAATGTTATGTCAATTAAATATTCTTCCCAAGCTGAAATTTACTCATCCTTGTCCATAATTGTGACAGTAACTCCCTTATTTGCTATTTTGATAACTTGTGAATAGATTTATGTTCTTCATGTATTTTTCATTATCCTTGTTTTAGTTTGGACATGAAGAAGACAGACATACTGTTGAAATATTGTTTAATAAGCATATAATACTCTTCTAATCATATTATCCACTGAGGTCAACTTTGCCTTTCATCCTTTCAGGGTCAGTTGATAAAATAAATACCAGTTGAACACTGGGGTCAATCTAATCAACTAGTCCCCTCCCCCAAAATTGCTGCCCTTGTGGCAATATTTGAATCTATAATTATTATTAAAGCAGCAAGCTGGCAGAATCGTTAGCATGCCAGGCAAAATACTTAGCAATATTCTGTCTGTCATTATGTTCTGAGTTCAAATTCTGCTGAGGTTGATTTTGCCTTTCATCCTTTCAGGGTCAATAAAATAAATACCAGAGAAACACCAGGGTCAATATAATCGACTAATCCCCTCCCCAAAAATTTGAGGCCTTGTGCCTCCAGTAGAAAGGATTATTATTATTATTATTATTATTATTATTATTATTGTTCAGTAGTTTTATTTTTATAACGTGCTTTCACTTCACTACCGAGCGCAGCTCTGTGCGCCTTGGGTATGTGCTGTGGTTTGCTGTGGTGCTCTTATGTTTACTGTATTGAAAGTGTTTTGCGTAGAATGTGTGCAGTACCCAGTAGTGCAATTTTCTGTATGTTATATATATTTGTAAGTCCTGGTGTTTTTGTTATGCATTTGTCTAATATTTTTTTATTATACCTAAG
>NC_069008.1:9438420-9440531 GCF_001194135.2 Octopus bimaculoides | reverse complement strand
TATTTTGACGGTCATCGTTTTCGTAGGGTACCAGTTCATTTATTTCTGTTGTCAGATTGTTTTGCATGTTCAGATCTTCGTATTTTTTTCGTAACAAGCTTACAGTACGCACTTCTTGGGTGTAATAATACCGGTGTTATTTAATCTGTTTGTAATTTTTTTGTACATGGTGTTTTTGGGTTCGAAGATGGTTTGATTTTGATGTAACACGTGTGTTTACGATCGCTGTGCGGGTAGTGGAGGTATCAAGTTAAAATACATCATTATATTTGGAAAAAGAGACATAAATTTCAATGAGTATTACTTACTCGGATATAGTCCAACCCTTTGTCAGCTATTTTTTGGCTCAATGCGATGTCTTTATTTTCGATGTTTTTATTATTGTTTTTATTATTATTATTATTATTATTATTATTATTATTATCATCATCATAAGTTCTACTTGTTCTTCATTTCTTGCAAAATATTTTTATTTTTCCAGTTGATGAAGAAGAATTCCTCTCGATCATGACAGGTGATACCTGAAGCTGAGATTTTCTGTCCAGCCTTGCTTCAACACCATCGCCAATCAGCTTAACTAAGTACATGGCTGACACTGAAAACTAAAACACTGCTGGAACCTGTACTACCAACACCACAGCCTTAGCTGCAACAGTCATTAAATCAACACACACAGAGCATCAGCACCACCAACAACAACAATACCAACACCAAACTTCCACTAATATAGCATTTTTACTGTCACCAACATCTCCATTAACTGCAGCAATGCCACCACTACTAACACTAACTCAACAACCAATGACACCATGACTAGGATCCTCTATGTGGTAGTGAGATATGGTAGAGATAGCAGCCAAATCTCTTTCAAATCACACCCTACTAACTTAATGTATGTGTATATTATTATGTGAATGATCCAGCAAGGGAGACCTCTGCACGGTAGTTAAACCTGGTAGAAATAACAGTTAAATTTCCCTCAAATCACTCACTATTGCCTTATGTATGTATATATGTATGAACCAGCAAGGAAGATTTCTACATATTTACTAGACCTTGTAGAAAATGCAACCAAACCTCCCTTAAAGCATCTTAGAAGATGTACTAATTATGTGGTCTTGAGTTTCCTGAACATCAGAAAAAATTGGATAGTCATAGCTGCAATGCCTTTGAACGTAAATCTGCTTGGTCAGAGATGACCTTGGGCTAAATAGCAACAGAAGCAACCAACACTACACACTAGAGAGCTTCTACATGGTTGCTCCACCTGTAGAAACTACAGTCAAATCTCCATCAAATCACTGTCTTGTGTATGTATTATTCAACAAAGAAGACTTTTGTATAATAGTAGAAAAATATCAGCCAAATCATCATCAAACCACACTCCACTGTCTTATGTATGTATATATGTATGCATCAGCCACCAAAAGCAACCTTTCCATAATAGCTAGATCTGCTAGAAATATCAGCCAAATTTGCATCAAATTGCCCTTTGCTGTTTTAAATAAAGAATGCATCAAATAATGTAGTATTTATAAAAAAATGCTACAGTAATTGTTGAAAAAGATGATGATGAATACTTTTGGTCATACGTTTGCGCAATCAGGACTAACCTGAGACTACACAACAACAATATACTACATTAAGACCACTCATCACCGGCACTATTACTACTGCATAACAACTACCAGTACTACATAGTGTACCACAGCTACCACAACCATGGCTGCCAACACAACCATCAACATGAACATGATCATCAAAATGTGCACAGTTACTAGCAGTGATTAACTCCTACCAGCATGATGGCCAACAGCAACACACGGCCACCAACACTAGCAATATCATTGATGCCAAGTGTTGCTACCATTAACATTATCCAGATTTTTTAATACCAAATATATGTCCTCTGCTGGTAATATATATATATATATATATAAACATATATATTTATTCTGAAAGGCAGATATGAGTGACTGAACAGATAATATAATCAAAAGTATGTAACAGAAAAATCAGCTGGGCTACTGGATCAATAATTTGTTGAATCAAACTGTACATTAGCACTATATATATGTGTGTGTGTATGTGTGTATACATACGTATATATA
>NC_069008.1:9434376-9438233 GCF_001194135.2 Octopus bimaculoides | reverse complement strand
GATATCTACGAGGTTACATTGTGGAATGACCAGAAGGGAAAGGGTGGGGGAAAAGTTCTTTCTAAGATAGGAGAGTGCAAGAGGGAGGTAAGTATGTGTGCGTGCGCGAGGGTCCGTGTTGATATGTTCGTGTCTTTTTTCTAGATGTTTACAATATCAGGACTTTAACCCACATGGATCTATGCGGGATTGCATCTAAGGATTTATGAACTTATTTCTACAACATTGTAAAGTTGAACTGTGAACTTTTATGCTTCCTTTTTCTTCTCTCTCTTCATTTTCTTATTCCTTTACTCCTGTCCTCTATGTCATCATTTCATTAATCTATACCCTTCTCATTTTCCCTATTTGTTTCTGTTGATGGAATATCCCATACTCTGGGATAACCCAGAAACAGCTGTAAGACTTTGAATTTTTTCCAGTAATAATAATGTATACGACTTGAGATGTTTGCTTTGCTTTAACGTTTGTTGTTCTCTTTAACAATTATATATCTGCTATATCGGAACTCTGCAATGGCTCCATAACTACCATCTTGGCTACAACCTTGGAGCCCTAGTAATCCGTTACAGCACTTACCTAGCGTACCTAATTGTTTAGATCACCTGTGAACTAAACCCCCATACTTTGTATATATACATACATATATATATATTTACATATATATGTATACAGAGAAAGTTAGTCTTACAGATGTTTCTAGGATATTAGGGATATCCCTTCAACAGAAACGATGTGAGATGGTTAAATAGAGGGAAATAGTAGAGTTCAATATAAGGGGTTATTTTGGTAAAGGAAGGAAATAGGAAGTATAAAAGGAAATAAGAGAATAAAAATATATGTAGGATGTTATAGTTGCAGATATATATATACACATTCGCCAAACCTTTTTCTATTTTCTCTCCCTGTTTATTTCTGTGTTCCTTTCTGTCAAAGAGCGTAGGCTTAAAACGTAAAAGATTTTCTCTCTTCCTGAGCGTTAAACTAATACATCTGTTTGTTGTTTACACACCTGTCTTTGTCTTTTGTTTTTTGTAAATTCTCACTATTTGTATACACAATATATGTATACACAATATATGTATACACAATATATACATACATACATGCATGTGCTGATGAAGTGAAGATTTGTTTATTCAAGCATCCACTACTAAAATTTCATAAGGGACAGAAACATATCTAAGCAATGATTCAGATAGCCACCATAAGTAAAGAAAGTGAGTAATAAGTTGATGAGTCAACAACTATTCATTTATAAATACCACACTCTTTACAGTGTATTGAGTGCTCTTTTCCTTTATACACATTCCTCAATATTGTGTTTGTTATTCAGGTAGATCATACCTCATCTGGCTGAATAAGGATGGTAGCATTGATGAAGGGATGATCCATAGTATTTTTGAAATACACTTCTTTTGCTCTGAAACTTAAAGCCTGTCCATAACAGGTTTAGTCTATATGTTCAGTTTTTTATATACCTTAAATTCTATTTTTGATCAAGTACTCTAAGTTTTTGTTCAAGCTAACGACACACCATATATATCATAACATTCCATTGTTTCTATGTACCTTTCATATTTTCAAGGGACTTTTATTTGACATATAAAATTTCAAGTTAAAATTATTTCTTTTTTCAAAATAATTCTTTGTTTTTTTCTTTCTCTTCTGTCTACTTCCTGTTTCTCCTCTTTCTTTCTCTTCTTTTATCTTCTTCGATCTTGTTTACATCAAGCATCTCAGATACAAAACATCATAGCAAAATCACTGCTGGCTATAATTTCTATAAAAGATCTATAGAAATATCTTCTACAAATGATGTAAGAGCACTGCTAACACAGTAGAACACAGTATTAATGATTTATAGAAACATTTAATATACTTAATAGTATATTATGGTTGCATAACGAAATACAGTGTTCTTACAGGTCATTAATTTGTCTCTTTTGTTTCAAAACATATCTTCTCTACACACCAGTACACACAAAGGTCTTGAAATCTCAAGCTACTAGAAATAGCAGCTAAATCTCCTTCAAACCTCACTTTTTCACTGTAGTTCTGTCCGATCAAAATTGACCTAGGAGTGAAATTGTGCAACCTTGTAACCCTTTATAAAGAGGACCACTCCATCTTGTTTATAATAACATTCAGATCTTTCCAATGTCACACATGACTGTCTCAAAAACAGTGTGGGTAGCAGTGCAAGATAAATATGTTCTAAATATAAATGTTCACACATTTTTAATGTGTACAAATGTGGAATGGCACTAACTGCAATATTTTGTTTCAGACAAATTTCTTGTACTTTGCATTTAAAAAAACAGGGCCTCACTCAAAATACTGTTGGTGTGTTTTTCTTAACACAAAAGTCTCTTTTGGAAGTTTCTCTGAGACAAAATATTACAGTTAGCGCTGTTTTGTTTGTATATTTTGATTGAGTCATTCCAGCGAAATTCAACAAAGGTCCTTCATGAAGGTGCTTAGATTTTCTTCAAATTTACATCATTTGTTAGTATCCATAAAAGGAATGATTCCTGAAAGTTTTAGCTCCATAGCTGTTAACAGTCAGATTTTATAGTCATTTAATGTTTTAGGCAATTTTTAAAATATTGAATTTATTTTATTTTTAGGGGCCCATCATTCCAAATAAGTTTAATACTGTACCTTGAAAAATATGTTTCTTTAATCCCCACTATCTCATGTCCTTCAGTCAGTAATGATCAATTATTTTAACACAGCCAATTTTGAATAAATGCCAGCCAAAAGTTTCAAAACTGTACGTCTTGGGGGCTATTTTTAAGATAATTTTATATTTAAGCTGCTATTACTTAATTTCAACAGTTGGAGCGCGTCCCATCTTTTCTAATCATTCAGTGTGATGTAACATCTTAACAGAACTCATGAATTCATTTAGTGTAAAGTTTATTTTCTTGTGCAATGATGAGGTGGGGGTAAAAAAACAGGATAACATAGAATATTTGGTGTATTTTTTTTTTCAACTTTTGAACCAGAATAAGTTCTTATCACTAAGTTGAAACTATATAAAACTATATATATTCTGAAAATACATTTTCTGGTGAGTATAGAAATGTAAAACTACATCATTTAAAACTCTAAATATCAATTTTCTTACCCTGAAAATGGCTCAAAATGGAAATTCCCATTTTTAGGGGTAGTTCAGAACCACAGAGAAGAACTTTCAAACCTGAAAATCCTTGGACATTGACCTCTTGACTATGCAACAACAACAATGTAATTAGCAAATGGAGCTTCATACTTTTACAATACTCTTGTAGATTCAAGGAGTCAAAAAGAAGGAAAATTTTACTAGTCCTATATTGATAGTCCCCAACCCCAACTCCATTCTAAACAAATTTTGGAAGACATGTTTGAAATGCTAATGATCATAAGTCTGTGCAATCAGACTTGATCTGGAGATGAGCAACTACAAAGAGTGTGACAATATCAGGTCATCCCATAAGTTCTGTCCGAATTTTGAATAAAGAAAACAAGTGATCAAATGTTATATTTAATTGAAATTTAATCATCAATGTACTTTCCCTGATTATCTATGACTTCCTTCCATCTATTTACAAGCTTTTTAATCTCATCAATGTAAAACTCTTTTGGTTTCAAAGCAAAGAACTCTGAAATGTCAGTTTCGGCCTCCTCCTGGCTTGCGAAAGTTATGTCCCCCAAATGATTCTGTAAGCTATGAAACAAATGGTAGTCTGAAGGAGCAAGGTCGGGAGAATAAGGTGAATGAGGAATTTTTTCATAACCAAGCTCTTTGATCTTCTGTGATGTGATCTTTGCAGTGTGGGGTCGCGCATTGTCATGATTAAACATCACTCCTT
>NC_069008.1:9422811-9433588 GCF_001194135.2 Octopus bimaculoides | reverse complement strand
ATTAGTTTAAATGAACACAAATGCATAAAGATAATTTTTAATTTCATTAGACATTCTAAAATACTATTAAATTTCATTCAATTTTAAAAAAAGGTAAAATTGGACAGAACTTATGGGACGACCTGATAATTTCTAATGGAATTCAAATTTAATACTTGCCCAGTATACTCATATGTTACTACAAATCTCTAGCAATGATTCCAAAACATTTTTTTCATAGAACTGCTATACAATTTTTCCCTGAAATATTACAGTACCCATCCCTATATTTACAGACAAACACCACCATATAATTGATGAGGCATTGAGTGAAATAAGAATTCTTGCAATTTTCAAATTATACGAGGGGGTACTGAAGAGTTCTTGGCTTTGGGTAGAAGAAAATACAACAGATCAGTTACTTATTTTATTCAACATATTCCCCTCTCAAATTCACACACTTATTGCTGTGGTCCTTCATGTTTGTAAGCCCTATAAAAGAACTCAGAAGGTTGGAACTCCAACCCAGGTCTTCCATGATACCCTTAAAGTCAGGAACTTTTCAGCACACTCTCATATGCTTGTGTGTTTGTGTAACTTGAAATACATAATTGATGTATAAAATAACCAAACATTAAATATTTTGAAATTGTTTCAGTCATTGGGAGTGCCCTGTTCTTATTTTTAAGTCTGGTACTTATTCTCTCAATTACCTTTTGCTGTACATGCTTGGTCACAGAGACATAGACTGTTGTGTTTCACTTTTATAGAACAAATGTTGAATGTTAGTAACTGCAAGTTACACAGCTTACTTTTCGAGAACCATGCTGTGATTTCCATGTAGTTGAATGAAACTTCATTTGAGAGTTCTATATACATATTGGGGTATCAAATCAGCAACCCAATGCAACTATCACATTATTGCTCCTCAAAACATATTGACTTTTTATATCCTGCTGCAATTCTTGTGTTCGATCTTCAACAGCTAGCATTGTCAATAATAGGCTGCTCCACTTCTTCTATGACTCCAGCGTTGGTGTATGCCTAGCCCAGGGACTTGATATGGTTGCATTGTCACTGTTAGACATCTTTGGAGATGCAGCATAGTGTTGTGCTCAATTCTGGTTCTGGTTCAATTCTGTTCAGTGGGGCCAGTTGCTCAACTGTCACTAACTTCAGTGGGTGGCCCGCCTACTTAATCCATGCAGTATGCTTTCTGGCATGTATCATATATTTTATTTTGGATGTAACCTTGTTGAACATGGTTTTGTGTATCACATCCTCACCTATTTCAAAGAATAGGTTTACAGCAACCCTCAATGGTCTTGATTTTATGGCCAGTGATAATTTACGACCACCCAAGGCTCTCTGATGGTTGAACAGAATTTTGTTCAAGTAGTTGCCAAAATTCCTTGTCTTCAGATCAAAATGCTCCAGTGCAACTTTCACAGTTTGTATGGCCCTTTCAGCAGTGCCGTTAGATGCTGGACTGTAAGCAGGTGTCTTGATGTTTTTGCAACCTAGTGATGACAATAATTCTTTAATACAATAAATTCAGGCCTTCTTGTTTGTTTGTTGAATGCCCATGTGTGTCATGTATTTTAGCTAATAATGTGGCTCTATAAGGTGCTGGAATAAATGGACGATTTTTAACAACTGCATTTGAGGCCAATCTCCAATTTTGCTGTAAAATTCTTTCTTTTATTTTGTTATATAATGCATTCACATTTAGTTGTTTTCGGATGCCTTCCATTATTATGGTGTCGATGTCCTGCCATGCACTGTTGCATTTGTCTAAATGCGAAGCAAAGAAAATTATGTCACCATTGTTATTCTCAACTTCAATCGAGAGAGGGCATTGATGTGTGGAATACTTTTACCCAGAACATACACAACAACAAAATCGTACTGTGATAGGATCAAACTTCACCTGGCTATTTTTTGTGAGGCACATCGAAATACATCTAAATCCTTTGCGAACAGGGTTTTTGAAAGCTGGTGATCTGTTTCCAAATAAAACTGCTTTCCTAGAAGGAAATGCCACAGTCTATCCACGCACCATGCCACTGCATAAGCCTCTCTCTCAATGTTCAACCAATTTTGTTGTGCCTGGCTAAAGGTGTGGCTTATGAATGCTATTGGTTGTCCTTCCTAACACCCCAGCTGCTGCAATCAAGGATGCACCTACAATGGGAGTGCTCATCTCCATTGAGTACGGTTGCAAGACTGGAGTCTCCAAAAGATGAGTGATAAGCATACGGAAGGCCTTACCTTGCTCTTTACCTCACTTAAATTCTGTAGATCTAGTTGACAAGAATAGTTCTACTTTTTCAGCGTATGCCGGGACAAATCTTCTTTTGAAATTCATATAGAGGTGAAGCACAAGAATTAATCCTAAGAAGGAAGCTGTTGATTAACTCATTTTCTAGTTGCTTCAGTTTCAATAATTTTAATCTGTCCACAATTAACAGCCTCTTCTTCAGTTTTATTAGTTTTTGCAACGCATTCATTATTTATTGATATGTTGTATTCTGAAGGCTTACTGGGAAAAAAAAAAAATCTTTTAACTTCATTATGGTTTCAACTCCACAGGTAGAAATGTTGGCTTCTTTTTGACATCTTCAATGTCACCGCATTCAATTTTTGCTTCAAACTGTATCAGCCTGGCATTAAATTCTTCCAAGTTGTTCAAGTTTAAATGTTTTCCAGATCTCATCCTTGTTACCATGTGTTGTGTTTCACTCTTATAGGACAAGTGTTGAATGTTCATAACTGCAAGTTACACAGCTCACTCTTTGAGAACCACGCTATACCGTTCCTAGTAGTGTTCTCTTCTCGTGATTTCCACATAGTTGCATGAGACTTCCTTTGAGAGTTCTATATACATATCAGGATACCAAATGAGCAACCCTATGCAACTATCACATAAACAAACATTGTTTGTGAAGACAAACACATATGCATGCATACATACATTTGCTTATGACAAGCTTCAGCGCAGTTTCCATCTACCAATTTCACATGCAAGTCAACCCATGTCTAGTGTAGAAAACACTTGCTCTTGGTACTGCACAGTGGGACAGACTGAACCCGAAACCACATGGTTGTGAATCAAAATCGCTAACCACTCACCCATTTATAAAAATGGAAATATTATGGAAAGACACCTTATGTCATGAAACACTAGAATTTTTCCACATAATTCTGAGGGTTTCTTGCATCCCATTACGGAAACAATAAAAGTTTAATTAATTTAAAAAACATAATAATCTATTGATTACATCTGAAGACTCACTTTCACAATGAAGACATATAAGGAGTGTTAAAGCATTAGGAAAATGCTTTTGCAGTATTCTGATTTTTATGTTTCAAGTTGAAGTCCTGCTGAGGTCAACTTTATCTTTGGTCCCCTTGGGGGTGTTGATCAAGCAAAGTACCAATTGAGGGGTGGATGATATCGACCTGCCCTCATAATTACTTTTCTTATGCTTATCTAAAAATATACAATTAAGACTTACAAAGTTAGCTTTCTTATATCATATCCTGAACTGTCATTAACTCTCACCAACCCCATCAGACACATTGCAAATACAACTATGACTACAGACTGAAATTTGAGGTGTATTTGGCTGGTTTTTCTATCATGTAATGAGCCTCATGTTGGCTAAAATAGATTTAGTGTAGTACAGCCAGCTGTGACTTGTAAGCTGGTATGATTATGTTCTCTAATTGTTTTAGGTATGTATGCAGTAGCACATAGACAGGTACATCTCAGACAGGAGTTGGGAACCAGCGAACTTCTAGGTTATTCTGTGTGGCCGTTTACATGAATCCAAATTTTGTAGAACAAATATTAGGCATTCCTACAGATGTATACAGAACTCTCTGACTTTGTTGCCATTCAGGTGGGGAAGTTATGTTACTTTCTAGACTCGCATTAGAACTAAATCATGAGTGTAGCAAGTGTTGAAATAATCTTTATAACTTACTAACTTTTTTAATTGCTGTGATTGGTCGGGGAGGATTATTTTGTTGAATTTTCTGTTACTCTTTGGTAATTTAAATGCTTTCAGTTTAAGTTTAAAATAAAAATGATAAAAGACGAGCAAAAACATAATAAAAGTAAAAGATTTGGACATTCTTATGGATGTATTCCTCCCCCAACTTTGTTGTCTCATAACTTTCAGAAAAATGGATTCTTTTTAACAAAAATTTCAACTAATACCACATAGATGGTGTACATTCAGGATATATAGGTATTTATTGGAAAAAATTTTCCAAGTTGGAAAATGGGTATTTTTTATTGAAATTTTACATAAATACCTTTCAAACTGCAGCATAGATTATGATTATAAAGGTATTTGTAGGGAAATTTTTTTCCAATTGTGTGGGAGAGGAGTTTTGGATCAGGAAGCCCACAAAAGTTGGAATTTCTCTGTTTTGATGGGGATTTTTCTAGTTTTTTTTTTATGTTACCACGGCCTTCAAATTAATGGGTTGTTGTGCTCTTTTGCGAATATTATTTTCTTCGGTGGCTGTTACAGTCTTCTTGATAATCATTTCTGCTATCTTTCTTAAATTTGGTTTAGGATCCAGAAATTTTTCAATAGAAGCATCAGGATCAAGAGGATCAATTCTACATGTTGGCAAGACTATCACATTAGCAACAGCTTTGATCAAATTTGAAAGATCTTCAAGTAATTTTGTTTTGTCAACAGTGTTTGATTCAAACAGTTTATTCACTTCCTGAACATGTTTTAAAATTGTTTGCAAAAATAAAAGGTAAAATTCATTCCTAGAATCACAAAACATTTCATGTAACATTTGTGCTGTAAAGCATTTTTCTTTTGTAGTTGTAGTTTGGAAGTGAGTTTGCAATTCAAACCATTGGCTTAAAATTCTATCTACAGCTGGTTCTGTTGACAGCCACCTAGCTGTATAAGAATTCACAATCTTCAAAGTCTCTTTACCATTGATAGCAAGGTAAAGGTGTTTGTAGGCACTTTGTTTTGTTGAAGAATGAGGGAACCATTTATAGGTTTCAGATACTAAAAAATTTTAATTTATGGGCTGGCATTCAGCACAAATGTGGGATACTGCCAACTGTAAAGAATGACATACACATCTAAATAGAAGTAATGATGGAACTTCTTTTAATTTCCGGAAAACACCATTGTTGACTCCTATCATTACTCTAGCATTGTCAGTTCCTATAGCCAATAAATGTTTTATATCTAATTTCTTTTTCACTAATTCAGTTTTTAAGGCGTCTACAATGCCATCTGCATCACATGTTTCTAAAGATACCTTACTGAGATATGTATGTACCGCTTTTTTGTGAGTGTCAATATAATATATGATAACAATTCCTAACAACTTGTTTATCTATATATCATTGGATTCATCTAATAACAGGCTCAATTTTCTATCTCCTATATCGGAAATCAAATCTCCATCAAAATATGGCACTAGAACATTTCTCACAATATTTGCACATTTTGTATGATGCGGCTTCACTTTGGATATAATATCACCATCAGACATATAATTCTTACATAACTCTATTAAGTGATCCCAGCTATTAAATGATGGGCGACAACAAAGAACAAGCATAGATGTCTTATCATTTTTGGTTTTAATAAAATTGGTAAGAGGAATCATCTGGTGTGGAGTTGATGCTTTATGTTTCTTTGCTTCACAGTGGCTTACTAAAAGAGAATATTTTGCCAATATATTACACCTTAGTAAACACTGGCATCTTAAGCCATTCCTTTTGGAATTTTTGCTAGTACAACTTTTTTCTTTGCTCATTATAATGTAGTGGGAAGCAAGAAAATAAATTGAATGATTAAGAAAAATTTAAAATTGAAAACACAACTTATCAGTTTGCTGCTAACAATTCTTTCATTCGTCATTAACAATTCTTATGTTTGCTGCTTACAAATTCTTGAGGTGAAGAATACTGATTCAGGATGCAGGGTGGCCAACTTATAAATGGAAAAGTAAAATCTGCAGAAATCCTAAAACTGTGGGATCTTTCTGATTTGATGGGCAACACTTGTTTTCTTAATGAAACACTTTCAAACTTGGGATACTGGTAGAATGTGTCATATAAAACATCTTTTTCTATTAGCTTTCTTAACAAAAATTTATATATTGCAAGTTATTTCATGTTAAAGTTGTCGTATTTCTGTAATTTCAACCAATCACTGACGTCTATTCAGCTGAATACAGTTACTGCTGTTTTTGTAAACGATAATTTTTGCCGGTGTCAAGAGTGTTATTCCCTGTTTAATTATATCATTATTCCCTAGTAAGGGTTTAGGGTTTTAGGGTTAGGGTTCAGGTTTTAGAGTTAGGGTTGGGGTTAGGGTTAAGGTTATGGTTATGAGTTATAGGGGGTTAGGGTTAGGGTTATGAGTGAGGTTATGGCAAAAATAATCATAACCCTAACCGTAATCCTAAAACTAACCCTAACTCTAAAACCTAAACCCTAACCCTAAAGCTAAGACCAGTACAAACGCACGAACGATGTCATAAATAAGAGTAACACGGGTAGTTGTTGTTGACAAACAACGGCACTAATTTTATTCAAGGGAAAAGATCCCATGACACCGTTGTTTACTTTCCACAGCAGTAATTGTTTTCACCTCTGTGGTGTTATGGGCTGTGATGAGCTGTGTGTTGTGGTGGAGAGAGGTGAAGCCAGACCGGAAGGGTCAGAGCGGAAGTCGGCGACACGTGGTCGAAGGCTAGCACGTGGGGTCAGTCAGAAAACAGCGATGTTACGAGAAAGACGTGTTCTGATCAGGAGCGATCGTGTACTCCGCTGCAGTCGACAGGGTAAGGTCCAACGTTTCATTCTGTCCTTTTGCTTCTTGTTGTCTTTTTTCCTCCATAACACCACAACCTCAATAGACGTCAGTGATTGGTTGAAATTACCGAAATACAACAATTTTTTACATGAAATAACTTCGAATACAAACATTTTTATCTGTTCTATAACACAAAATATACAAGTATACGAAGTTTGAAAGTGTTTTGGTACCAAAAATACTACATAAAACATTAATGAAAAGTGTTGCCCGTCAAATCAGAAAGATCCAAACTGTGTTCTGATATAAACCTGGGAATATCATATTTCGCTTCCAATCTTACATTTAATATCTATTGGTAAAACTACAAATATAACTACAATACTTGAAAAAAAAAAGTGGAAATATAAAGGGGGAGACTTTGCCACCCCTGTACTTCTATACAAGATATATAATCTAAAACAAGCATGAAAAAACACAGGCCTATTTTAAAACAGTCAAACTGAAAGTAAATCAGTCAACCAGTCATGATAAAAACTCATCACTACAGAATAGAGCATTGTTAGGACGAATTTCCATGCTTTCATTCTGTGCAACATATTTACATTATTGTGTAGGGAGTTCAGTTGCTGACATGCTTTATCTTTTCCCCCTCCCCCCACCAGCACTCCTCTGAATCCAAACGGGGGGAGGGAGGCTGGAAAATTTCATAACTTAATAAACTTCCTTTTCATTTAAAGTTTCATGAAAGTGAAATAAAAATTCAACAATAGCCAATAGTACTAAAATTTGGCTGTAAGATACGTTAATGAAAGTAGAAAAGGGGGGAAAAAGAAGAAAAAAGGGCAACTATTGTGGAAATGTCATGATCAGAAAAAATTGCTAAAAAAATGCTAAACAAAATTTTAAACCTGCTATTTTCCTCGCTAAATGCTAGATTCAAAAATTTTCTGCTAAATGCTGAAAAAATTGTTGGATCTAGCATAAAATATGCTAAATTAGCAACCCTGCATTGAAATTTTACAGAAATACCTTAAACAGCATAGATTACAATTATAAAGAAATTTGTGGGGAAAATGTTTTCCGAAGGGGTGGGGAGAAGACTGTTGGAAAATTTATAAGATGCATTTTTTTTTATCATCGTAATCTATGCCATTCAAAAAGGCCATGGAGAGGTTTACTTGAAATCTATCCTTCGTTTCATTTTCCATAAGGTCACATTTGAAAACTAGTGCTGGAGAATGGAGAATTTCAATACTTTTGAAAATTGTAATTTTGATTCCTATGAATGCATCAGCACTTTTCACTGTAACGATCAAAAATCAGTTGAGTTCCTTCGTTCATACAGAGTATTACCAAACATAGTGATATGCCCACATTGAAACAATGATGGGAAAATACCTTGCTCTAACAATTTTGAAGATAGCACACACATAAAAACATACGCATAAAACATTGAAAGACTTTGGAGAGACATAAAAGAATCAATCCAAAAGCCAGGAATTCAATCAAAATATCTGCAACAATATCTTGCAAGATATTTATTTATAACTTCTCAACATGAAGAAAGTCTGTTGCACAAGTTCTTCATAGAGGCAGCCAAGTTATACCTTCCTCTCTCCAATCGTTGCCATCAAATAATTACCAATATGAAAGGGTAAGTTTTGACCCTTTCACCCACACGATTTTCGCTCAGAAAAATAATCTCAGGTTTTTTGCGTGGAATCAAGTACCCTGACCTCCTAATATACTGCGAACTCCTTATCCTTATTTTTGTTCAGAAAAAAGGGGGGGGGGAGGAGAACCCCCACCAACCCGGAATCATTGGAAAATTTTTTTTTTCATTGAATGAATTTTGGTGACTTTCTAGTATGCTACAAAGTCCTTTTTAGGGTCCGGAAAATGGGGTGGGATGCGGTGGAAACCTCAGAAATTTCACCCCTATTGATCTTTTCACCTGCACGGTTTTCACTAAGAAAACAATAGAAAACTCAGATTTTTGCATGGAATCTATACTCATATAGACATACACACATTCATGTGTGCGTGTGCGTGTGTGTATGTGTCCGCATGCACGTGTGCGTGTGTGTCATCATCCTCATATTACATCCATTTTTCATGCTGGTATTAGTTGGATGGTGTGATAGGATCTGGCAAGTCAGAAGATAGCATTGGTGCTATCTTCTACCGTCTGCATTGATATGGTTTCTATGGCTGATGTTCTTAACACCAATCACTTTATAGAATGTAATCGGTGCTTTTGATGTGGCACCCGCAGCAATGAGGTCACTAAATAATTTACAAAGCAAAGACCCCCTCAGCAGATGTGGGGTAATATTGAGGAAGGTGGATTTGTGCCATATGAGAGGTTAGAGTAGGACAGAAGTAGGAGATACATGGCTACCTTAGGAGGAAAAAGAGAAGGAGAGAGTGAAGATGTGACAAGGAGGGATATTCTCAAGTTACAGGGAAATGTATATAAGTGAAATGGGTCCAAGGATTAAATAGTGTGAATGGGCTGGTAAGTTTGTGAGATTTCGAAAAGAGAGTGGGAGGTGAAGAGGATGGAATGTAGGGAGTGAACTGAAATAGGATTTGACTTCCGGTCCCTTATAAAAACTGTTTAACACACATCTTTACCAACATGTCAACCCAAGAAGGAGCTAAGACAGATGAGGCAGAGGTAAAGAATAAGCACACCACCTGTTTTCGACGTAACAAAAACCTTAACCCTAATCCTAAAGCTAACCCTAAACACCAGATGTGCGTATTCTTTACCTTCGCCGATGACTGGAACCTCTGTCGCCACGAATATTATACATTTGTTTCCAGTTATGTTGGGACGAAGTACATGTTGCCGTATCAATAGCTTGCTGTAGACTCCAAGCAGTATCTCTCTCAGTATGTAACTATTGCTGTTATTTGTAAAAGACCAACGCAGTTTGTCTTTAAGTACGATAACAAAATCTTCTGTTAAATGTTCGCAGGTGTGGTTCAGTTACTTCTACACACAGTCCAAGAAACACGTTTTCATTCATCAGTTCAACCAGTCACTACCGCAGATCGACCAACAACCTTCAAGCCGCAACGATACTAAATCGTTATCGAATGTCGCTTTCAAGATCATAGAATAAGATAATTGCTATTCTGATCAGATCAAACAACTACGAAGAGATTCTAATCTTTTGCACATGTTGCCTTTGTGAACCCTATATTATGTATTTATCTGTATGAGCATACACGTGTTTACGCTCTTTGAGTGCCTATAGGAATGTATGCGCGCGCGTAGGTGTGTATGTGATAAAAAGAAAAAGGGTGAAATAGAAAGAGAGTTACTGTGTGCGTTTATGTGCAAGTGTGTATAGGTTTATGTGTTCTCGTGCATTGGCCTTCTCCTTCCGTATATGTTTGTATTATTGACTGTGTACAGAGTTTCTATTTCTCTCTCTTCCACTCTGTCTCTCTTTCACATTTTTTTCCTTTTATCTTTACACTTGATTCATCACTCCTTTATGAATCGTTTTCTCTTCTTCCTTCTTATTCTATATTATTGACCATATGGGTTGTATTTCTTTTTCATGCCCACTCTGCCTTTATACCGTTGTCTCTTCTTCTCCCATTTCTTCTCTCCCTGTATCCCTATCACTATATATGATGTCATCCCATAAGTTCTGTCCGGTTTTACCTTTTTTAAAATTGAATGAAATTTAATAGTATTTTAGAATGTCTAATGAAATTAAAAATTATCTTTATGCATTTGTGTTCATTTAAACTAATTAAGTATTATTTTACAGAATAATAGAATTAACATTTCTTTGATTAAAACCCTTTCTAACATGGAAGTATCCAAAGAGCATTTGAGGCACATAATGCTTTATGAGTACAAAAAAGGAAACTCTGCAGCCGAAGCGACTCGAAACATACACTCAGTTTATGGGAAAGAGTTCTTTGCTTTGAAACCAAAAGAGTTTTACATTGATGGG
>NC_069008.1:9421800-9422801 GCF_001194135.2 Octopus bimaculoides | reverse complement strand
GCAGCCGAAGCGACTCGAAACATACACTCAGTTTATGGGAAAGAGTTCTTTGCTTTGAAACCAAAAGAGTTTTACATTGATGGGATTAAAAAGCTTGTAAATAGATGGAAAGAAGTCATAGATAATCAGGGAAAGTACATTGATGATTAAATTTCAATTAAGTATAACATTTGATCACTTGTTTTCTTTATTCAAAATTTGGACAGAACTTATGGGATGACTTGATATTGTCACACTCTTTGTAGTTGTTGATCTCCAAATCTTATAAAATGTCAATGTTAAGAATTTGTGTGAAAAAAAAAAAAATGCGAGGAACAGGGGTTTCAGAATGTGGAATACAATAAAAGGATGAAAAATAATGGGAAAAAAAAAATCATTTTAATAGTGACTGCTATTCCAAAGGCACAACGAGAGGTAGGTTGGTTTAATTGTTTTCCTCATAAAATGCAATGTATATGTGTTCGAGAATATGGTATACTATAAACATGAGGGTAAACAGAATTTTTAATGGTAATAGCTCTCATGAAGATATGCGGAGGAGGGAAGACGATAAACATTTAAGAGTTATAGAATTGATTTTAAGAAGAGGATTTTCTTGAAATTTTGAAATATGTAATCTAAAAAAAAAAAAAAAAAAAATCCCAACCAATATGGAGAAATTCTGAAAGTCTACCCTCTTTTTTTGACAGTTAAAACTATTCTAATAGTCTGTCTGTCAATCTTATCTATCTATCTATCTATTCTCTTTTCTTTTTATTTGTTTCAGTCATTTGACTGTGGCCATGCTGGAGCACTGCCTTTAGTTGAACAAATTGACCCCAGGACTTATTCTTTGTAAGTCTAGTGCTTATTCTATCGGTGGTTTTTCTAGCAGCTGATGTGATCGTATGTGGTCTACCTCGTCCTGACCTGGTGGGGCAGAATCTAGTTAGGTCGTGGTGATCTAAGTATTCATTATTATAAACGAGCTTTAGGAGGAGGCCTAGTTCCCTCGTGTTCAC
>NC_069008.1:9418411-9420192 GCF_001194135.2 Octopus bimaculoides | reverse complement strand
GACAAGTTACTGAAGAGATTGCAAGAGTGCAATGAAATAATTTAACAAAAAACTATATAAATTAATAAAGGACTGAACCAGTGCGTGTGTTTATTACCGGCATAATGCCTCTCCCAAGGTTTAATTGTATTTCTTTCAACACACGTATCCACATCAAGAATCTTGCACACGAAATACACATACGAAATATATATATATATATATATATATATGACAGGCCTATTTCAGTTTCCGTCTACCAAATCCACTCACAAGGCTTTGGTCGGCCTGAAGCTATAGTAGAAGATACTTGCCCAAGGTGCCATGCTATGGGATTGAACCCAGAACCATGTGGTTGGGAAGCAAGCTTCTTACCACACAGCCATACCTACGCATAAAATGTATGTATATGGAAGCTAAAGAACCCTTCACATGGTCAGAGATTTGGGGACATCCTCATCAAGAAATTTGATGAGAGAGAGGAGGAGCTACAGACATTGGACATAGAAGGTAGCTGGAAATTCCTATGGGACAGCTTGCTGAGTGCCACAGACCAAGTCTGCGGATGGTGCAAAGTCCCTTCCAGACCTAGAATTACGTGGTGGTAGAATAGTACGGTAGACAAAGCCTTTAGAGCAAAGAAACAGGCCTGGAAAGCCTGGAAGGGTGGGGGTAGCAGGGAACTGTACTAGGTAGCCAAAAGGGAGGCTGGGTAGCAGGTATACATAGCCAAGGGTAAAGCAGAAAAGAAGAAGTTTGCCAATGTCCAGTGATGTGAGGACCAAAAAACTGAGGTATTTCAGATTGCAAGAAAGTGTGTGAGAGAAAATTGTGATGTCACAGGAGAGAAATGTGTCTGCATGGATGATGGTGCACTTGCTTTTAATGATTCAGAAAAGAAAGAGGCTTGGAAATGCCATTATGAAAGACTGCTGAACGTGGAGAATGAATGGGAGAAGGAGAGCCTGCCAAATGTTGACCCACTAGAGGGACCAGCTATCCAAATAGACAGCTCCCTGGTAGATAAAGCAATTAAGGGTATGAAGCCAGGAAAAGCCCCTGGGCCCATCAGGAATCACAGCTGAGATGCTTAAAACATCTGGTTGTGTGGGCTTTGGCCTAGTCACGTGCATTGTAAACCAGGTAGTTCATGATGGAGTCACACCCAATGACTGGCGTAGCAGCACCATAGTCAACTGCCACAAGGGTAAAGGTAATGCTCTCAATAGAAATAACTACAGAGGTATCAAACCGCTGGATCAGGGGATGAAGGTCACAGAGAGGGTCATAGTCCATCTCATTAGGGAGAGAGTCTGCTTAGATGAGATGCAGTTTGGTATTGTGCTGGGTAGAAGCACCACTGATGCCATATTCCTGGTTCGACAACTGCAGGAGAAATACCTAGCTAAAGATAAACCCCTATACTTAGCTTTTGTGGACTTGGAGAAAGCCTTTGACAGGGTTCCCTGATCCCTTATCTGGTGGGTGATGTGGAAACTGGAGATTGACGAATGGTTAATAAGGGTTGTACAGACCCTATACAGAGAGGCTGTTAGTAAGGTTAGGATTGGCAATGAGCATAATGAAGAATTCCAGGTAGAAGTAGGGGTCCACCAAAGTTCAGCCCTCAGTCCCCTTTTATTCATCATAATCTTCCAGGCAATAACAGAGGAATTCAAGATGGGTTGTCTCTGGGAGCTCCTCTTTGCTGATGACCTGGCCCTCATAGCAGAATCACTACCGGAACTAGAAAAGAAATTCCGGGTGTGGAAGCAAGGTTTAGAATCAAAAGGCTTTAGAGT
>NC_069008.1:9416392-9418401 GCF_001194135.2 Octopus bimaculoides | reverse complement strand
TCCGGGTGTGGAAGCAAGGTTTAGAATCAAAAGGCTTTAGAGTCAATGTAGCAAAGACCAAAGTTCTAGTAAGTAGGAAGGCGAACTCATCACACAACCCCTCAGGTAGTTGGCCCTGCTCGATCTGTAGAAATGGTGTAGGTAGAAACTCCATAAGATGTACCCAGTGTAAGCTATAGACACATAAGAGGTGCAGCAGCATCAAAGGAAGATTAACCGAGAAGATAGCTTTCGTGTGTGGCAGATGCACAGAGGCAATAAACACCACAGATGCTCAGAAAACAGATTCCATCACATTCCAGGGTCGGGGGACTAGAAGTAGTTGATAGCTTCCGCTACCTAGGCAACCAAGTTAGTAGTGGGGGTGGATGCTCAGAGAGTGTTACCACTAGAATAAGAATAGCCTGGGCAAAGTTCAGAAAGCTTCTACCCTTACTGGTGACAAAAGGCCTCTCGCTCAGAGTGAAAGGTAGATTGTATGATGCATGTGTGCAAACTGTGGAGGACATGCGTAGGCTCAAAAGAAATGAAGCTAGCATGATCCGCTGGATGTGTAATGTCAGTGTGAACACATGACAGAGTGTAAGCACCCTGAGAGAAATGTTGGACATAAGAAGCATCAGATGTGGTGTGCAAGAGAGACGTTTGCGCTGGTATGGTCATGTACTACAGATGGATGAGGAGAGATGTGTGAAGAAGTGCTACTCCCAAACAGTTGAAGGAATCCAGGGTAGAGGTAGAGCCAGGAAGACATGGGATGAGGTAGTGAAACATGACCTTCAAATGTCGGGCCTCACAGAGGCGATGATGAAAGACCAAGACCTCTGGAGATGCGCTGTGACTGTGAAGACCTGACAAATAAAGTGAGTTCATGGCTGTATCCTACACCAGTTTTGCATAACCAGTCCCAGCCCATTCAAAAGTACCTTGGATCGTAGGGCAACCTGCTGTGCTTGAAGAGACCTATTGAGTCAAGTACATCAATTCAAATTAAAAATATGGAAACTGTAATTGTAATACCCGTGCCGGTGGCACGTAAAAAGCACCATCTGAATGTGGCCGATGCCAGCCTCCTCTGGCCCCTGTAAAAAGCACCTACTACACTCACGGAGTGGTTGGCATTAGGAAGGGCATCCAGCTGTAAAAACACTGCCAGATCAGACTGGAGCCTGGCGCAGCCTCCTGGCTTCCCAGACCCCTGTCGAACCGTCCAACCCATGCTAGAATGGAAAACAGACGTTAAACGACGATGGCGACGACGACGATGATGATGATGATGATGATGACTGTGTATCACTTTAAACTTCATCCATTAGTTGAACAATTGAGGACCTCCAAATATCAGACTGTACACTTAGAGTGTTTTTGCTTAAGTTTTCAGATATGGTATATTTGGAAGATGATTGTATCTACCAGTTTATGCATTAAAATTCTCTCTAAAGCCAAAGTCTGGAACATGCCTCTTCAGGACTTTCCAGATGTATATGATAGTATCTTTCTCTTTAGTGTTCAAGAGAATAGAGATGCAGAACTTTCAAATGTTCTCAGTAATTAAGGCTTTTAACTGAGGTTATTTTACTGGTGAATGATCTTTGTAACCCTTTACTTTCTTCAATGAGACTGGACGAGTTTGCAAACCAAAGCTGTGAGAAATTATCTATTCTGTTCAGAACTAAGGTTTTCTGTAGAGTCAAAAAACTACAGACAAGTTGCTCTGACATGTCTTAGTATTGGACACCAGTCATTCATTATCAATACATTACTCTTCTCATCCTTGAAGATATCATCATCATCATCGTTTAACGTCCGCTTTCCATGCTAGCATGGGTTGGACGATTTGACTGAGGACTGGTGAAACTGGATGGCAACACCAGGCTCCAGTCTGATTTGGCAGAGTTTCTACAGCTGGATGCCCTTCCTAACGCCAACCACTCAGAGAGTGTAGTGGGTGCTTTTACGTGTCACCCGCACGAAAACGGCCACGCTCGAAATGGTGTCTTTTATGTGCC
>NC_069008.1:9406380-9415522 GCF_001194135.2 Octopus bimaculoides | reverse complement strand
GTTGTGAGTGTTTATTGAGCGAAAACGCCTAAAGCTCCATGAGGCTCCGGCAGGGGATGGTGGCGAACCCTGCTGAACTCTTTCACCACAACTTTCTCTCACTCTTTCTTCCTGTTTCTGTTGTGCCTGTAATTCAAAGGGTCAGCCTTGTCACACTGTGTCATGCTGAATATCCCCAAGAACTACGTTAAGGGTACACGTGTCTGTGGAGTGCTCAGCCACTTGCACGTTAATTTTCACGAGCAGGCTGTTCCGTTGATCGGATCAACTGGAACCCTCAACGTCGTAAGCGACAGAGTGCCAACAACAACGCTCTTTTGCTTATTGACAAATCCACTGATGTGAAAATAGGCTTCATTGCCCATGATTATTTTGTGAAGAAATTCGTTGTAGTCTCGTCACATCTTGGAAACAAAACATAATCTAACAGCTTTATCACTTTCACTATTTGTACCTTGTATGGATACATGTGCAAATCCTTTTGAAGATGCTGTAAGGATGTTCTGGGGAAATCAAGCTCATGGGAATGGCTTTAGTGGATGTTGTATCTTGCTGAATGCTTTGCTTAATGTGATTCCTATTCACCGGCATTCTGATGAAACACGATCTCTCAACTCATGACAGGTTGACCACTTGATCCTTGTTTCTGAAAGTCATGTATTAGATAAATAACTGCTGAGTGGATTTCTTACTCTGTCATGGCACCTGTATGCTCTTGTGTGCACAATGGACCATCCAAAATAAAATTCTACAATTTTAGTTCATTGGGATGTGCTATGTTTCTCTATTATAACTTTCCAAGGATCCATGTTTTGATATCTGAAACAAAAGAAAAGATATAATTATTAGGAAAATTGTTTTGCATTTCTTGAATAGTAGCATGACTTCTGAGTCACCATGTATATGTGTGTATGTATGTATAAAGGTAAGTATGCATGTGTATATATATATGTGTGTGTGTATATACATATATATGCATGTATGTATATATGTGTATATATATAGGCACAAGTGTGGCTGTGTGGTAAGAAGCTTGCTCCCTAACCACATAGTTCCTGGTTCAGTTCCACTGTGTGGCACCTCGGGCAAGTGTCTTCTACCATAGCCTCAGGCTGACCAAAGCCTTGTGAGTGGATTTGGAAGATGGAAACTGAAAGAAGCCCGTGTTATAAATACATATATACAGTAGAACCTCGCAGTATGAGTGCACCAGTGTACAAGTAACTTGCTTTATGAGCCAAGGATTGTGCGAATTTTCGTCTTGAAGTATGAGCGGAAATCTGCAGTATGAGTGAGTTTCATACAAGCAACTGCTAATTGGCACGGTCTCCGCTAGCTCAGTTCATGTATTTATCTTGTGGCAGCATTCCTGTTGTGTTTTCCCCAATGTTTTTGTTTAGTTTTGTGCATTTTTTGCTATAATTTTATAATAATTAGTTTTGTTAGCCATAGGTCCTAGGAAGGTTAGTGCAAAGGACGGTGCTGAAAAGAAGAAAAGCTGATTGCAATAGAATTGAAGCAGAAAATCATTGATAAACATGAGAGAGGAGTGCATGTAGTGGACATAGCATGTCAATACAAGTGAAGCATATCGATCATCTGCACCATCCTGAAGAAAAAGGATGAGATCAAGGCCGTCACAACAGCAAAGGACATCTCCAGGCTCTCTAAGCAATGTACATCTGTCCATGAAAAGATGGAAAAATTGCTTCTCCTATGGATCAACGAGAAGCAACTCACAATGGATATGATTATGGAGACCATCACCTGTGAGAAAGCACTAGCATTGTGTGGGGATCTCCTGAAGCAGAACCCTGCAACATTGATGGAAGAGACATCAACAGATGCATTTAAGACCAGTTGCAGCTGGTTTGATAATTTCAAGAAGAGGACTGGTGTTCATAATGTCATCATGTATGGAGAAGCAGCAAGTTCTGACATGAAGGCAGCTGAAAATTGCGTGCGTGAATTTCATAGGCTCATCGCATCGAGGGGTACATCGCACAGTAGGTATTCAGCTGTGATGAAACTGGCCTTTTTTTGGAGAAAAAAATGCTCAGAATTGACATAACTGCAGAGGAGGAGAAAATGCCAAGCTACAAGCCTATGAAAGACAGGTTAACTCTTGCCCTTTGTTCCAATGCAAGTGAAAACTTGAAGAATAAGCCGCTCCTTGTCTACCATTCTGAAAACTCATGAGCATTCAAGTTGCACAAAATCCTGAAGGGGAAGCTGCAGGTCATGTAGAGGAAAAATGTTAAAGCCTGGGCCACCAGGCAATGCTTCTCTGAGTGGGTTGACCTTGTTTTCGGACAAAATACCTTCTGGAGAACAACCTTCCTCTCAAGGCCCTCCTCATCCTCAACAATGCTCCTGCTCTCCCTCCTAACTTTGTAGATGATATCCTGGACGAACTTAAATTTAGATTAACAGGCGAGTTCTAATTTTAAGAAATTGTACACCAAACACCTGTTTCATTGGTGCTTTGAAGTCACTGAAAATACAAATCTAACCCTTTGTAAGTTTTGGAAGGAACACTACAACATTGTAAGCTGCCTGAAAATCATCGATATGGCCTGGCAAGGTGTAACAAGGAGAACACTGAATTCTGCATGGAAGAAACTGTGGCCTGACTGTGTATCCGAAAGAGACTTTGAGGGGTTTGAGTCTGAGACACCTGTCATCTCTACAAGTGACATAAAGGTAGTGTCGGTAAAGTGGCAGTATGTTTCTGAATTTGTAGAGAAATATAATCCTGAAAAAGTAGCTACATACAGGTTGTGCAGTTGCTTTATTTCATGACTCAGCCCTGGTGTATTTTTGTAACATTTTGAAAGGCAGGAAAAAGCAGACTTCTCTTGATGTTTCATTTCTTCCTGAAGTGTTAATGGAAGGAGAATCTCCTTCCAAACAGTAATTCTCCTCCTCCTCCCTGCTCTATTATTTCCTTGCACACAAATCATCTCATCTTCAAAGTAATTCAGTTAATAAAACCAGTTTACATATTTCTTCAGCATTTTCTTTTCTATAATTGCCATTTTACTTGTAACTACACCTTTTCTGTTTCAAAACCCATAAAAATTATTTTTGGGTGGTTTTTTGGGGCTGGAACAGATTAATTATAGTTTAGTTAGTTTCAATAGGGAAAATTGATTTGTAATAGGAGTAAATCATAAAATGAGCTCAGTCATGGAACTCATACTGTGAGGTATCAGTGTATGTGTATATATACATATACACAAAAAGTATAAATATTATTAAAAATGATATTACTATCCAGCAAGAATAAAGCACCATAAAAAGTAGAATTATAAATATACAAGTAAATAATTAACATACACACACACACACACACATAATGAATGTGTAACTAACTTCTGTGTCAGTGTGTCACACTTTGACTCCCTTCTCTCACTATTCAATGACACTTCTATTACTCCTTGTGCTGGGGTGAGAGTGATAGTAGGCATAGAGATGGTGAGGGTGGTGGCAAAGACAGACAGAGAGAGAGAGAGAAAGAGAGATAAAGAAATTGATAATGTTTTATTAAAAGTAGTAGTGTTGATGGTGACGGTGGGAGTAATAATAATAAGAGAGAGAAAGAGGGCGATGATGTACAATTTTGTTTAACAGTGTCTCTTTGACAGAAATTCCTGTGGCCAACATACTGAACATTATCGTTTTTATTTTATTTGTTGCTTTCTTTAATACACACACACATACACATATATATGCATTTTTACATATACAGACATACACACATATATATAAAATTAAACATATCTAATATAATAAATGTGAATGTCAGTGTGTCACACTTCAACTTTAATAAATCCTTTCTACTGGAAGCACAAGGCCTCAAATTTTGGTGAAAGAGAATAAATCGATTATATCGACCAGAGTATGTAACTGGTACTAATCTTATCAACCCCAAAAGGATGAAAGGCGAAGTCAACCATGGCAGAATTTGAACTCAAAACCTAATGGCGGACAAAATACCGTTAAGCATTTTGCCCAGCGTGCTAATGATTCTGCCAGCTCGCTGGTTTAATATAACATAATATAATAATATAATATAATAAATATGAATGTCAGTGTGTCAGTGTCTCACACTTTGTCAACTTTACTCCTAGAGGCCATAGTCCAACATATACCATTTTGGCATCAAGCTGACTCCGTGAGTAAATTAAAAACATTCCAGGCCAAATCTGGACCCACAATCCTGAAATTTTGGATTCCCAAGTTTCCATTACTATGATTGTTTCCGCCCATTTTTTTTACATGACTTTTTGTGACAAATTTTTTTGTATGATTACAATTTTTATAATCTAAAGGCCAACTCTGTGAGTAAATTAATGACATTCTGGGCCAAATCCAGATTTGCAACCCTGAAATTTTGGATTCCTATATTTTCATTACTGCAATAGTTTTCTGCAATTTCTTGACATGATTTTTTTCGATCATCATTGGGATATGACTCTGGAGGAAGTAATTGCAACAAATTTTCCAAAACAAGTCAGAGATCTATTTGCAAATCTTCCCATTTGAGGTCAATTTCTTAAAAGCTATATACACCCAGAACCATGCTAATAGCTTAGGAGTGAAATTTATAATTTCTTGGTTTTCTGCGAATTGATTTTGATAAAACTTTTCCCAGCTGGTTTGCACACAATGGCAAACATTGTTATGTTTTCATTATTCTGTGTAACATCCTTTCTTTTTTATTTCAGATTCTTCAGTTTTTAGGTGAACTACGCTTAATAGCTTTTGAGTTTTAAATTAGCCCATCTAGAAATTTTTTTTAGAAACTGAAGGTGAATGATACATATTAAGTATATATTTAATTGAGTATATATTTAACAGAAAGCCATAATAATATCATAACACTTATTGACATTAGAAATAATATATTTCTAAATCTCTCAGAGAGATTTATGCAGTAGCAGCACAATAAAGTGATAGTATGTTGTCAACTTAATGTGACAGTCCCATAAAAGGGAAGAATACTACAGTTATTTAGACCTAGGAAACACTGTTTCCTGTTGGACTTGAGACATTTCCTGTGTCCTTATGTTTTCAAAGTGGAGATAAGCACCTCCACCCAGCAAAGCTAGTCTCTGGATGCTGGCTTTGCTGGATGAAAGTGCTTATCTCCACTTTGAAAACATAAGGACACAGGAAATGTGTCAAGTCCAACAGGAAACAGTGTCTCCTAGGTCTAAATAACAGTAGTATTCTTCCCTTTTATGGGACTGTCACATTAAGTTGACAACATACTATCACTTTATTGTGCTGCTACTGCATAAATCTCTCTGAGAGATTTAGAAATATATTATTTCTATTTTCAAAAATCAGTGAATGTATTTCACTTCAAATATATATGTTTTCAAAGGCAGATAAGCATTGACAGCCTTTTTTCTTCACATCATTCTGATTGCCACCATTGTTATGTGAATTCAATTTTGATTGTTTCTGTTATCATAATTTATTGGTTATTGTATTGTTTTTGAACTGTTGTCTGTGTGTCAACTGTAATTTTCACCCTGTGGGGCTGAAAATATTATATAAATATTGTGAAAAATTTTATTGAACTGTTTATTGCCCTTTGCTGGGTGTTGTTTTGTTTAATTTGAAAATTTGTCATTGTGACAAGTTAAAATATTATGGAGTTCATCCCATAAATAATGCGTTTTTTCTTCTTCAGTTACAAGAACTAAAAGTCAGAGAGGGATGGCATAAACTATCTGCATCAACTTGCTATAAAAGTAGGTAGTAATTTTACCTTGTCCTTATTCTTAGTGTAAGCTTTGAAGAGTGCAGTTCAATTTTAATAGTTATTTTTCCAAAGCTATAATGGAAGTAACAAAGGAGCATATTTAATATATTTTGCTTTATGAGTTCAATGAAGGCAACAATGCAATAGAAAGTGCGAGGAATATTAATGCAGTATATGATGATCGGACAATAAGTGTAGGCCAGTGTCAAGGTGGTTCCAGAAATTCCGAGCCGGAAACTACAGCCTAGAAGACGAGCCTTGTCGTGAAAGATCTGTAGAGCTTGATGAGGATGTCCTGCAAACCCTGGTGGAACAAATCCCATCGTAACTAGTCATTCGAGTCAACACTAGAAGAACAGCCATCTTTGGTTTCAAGACAAAAGGTGTTCTTCCATCAGAGTAATGCTTGGCCACATACAGCAAGGATGACATTTCAAAGGCTGGAGCAGTTTGAATGGGAAACGATGCCCCACCCCCCATATTTGCCACACATTGCCCCATCTGATTTATTCCACAGTCTTCAAAATCAAAATTTTATCCTTAGCTGCAATATTTTAAGTAAAAATTTTCTTGTTCTGTACTTTACCAGATGTAATAAGTTGTCCTAAACTTTTCCAAGTGTAATAACTTGTCCTGTAATTTTCCATGTTTATAATCTTAAGAATATTATTTCTCTTGCTCGCATGCAGTGATGAATTTAGCATACAAGTTGGGGTTCACCAGGCCTCAGTTCTCAGCCCACTTATAGTCCTCCAGGCCATAGCAGAGAATGTGGTATAGGATACAGCTTCGTCACCTGTATAGTTAATCAGGTTATTCAGGAAAGCACCATCCCCAATGACTGGTGTAGCGGTATTGTAGTCAGCTGCTACAAGGGTAAAGGTGATGCCTTAGATAGAAACAACTACAGAGGTATCAAACTGCTGGATCAGGTCATGAAAGTTACTGAGAGGGATATAGCTCAATTGATTAAGAATAGAATTAAACTAGATGAGATTCACTTTGTCACTGTCACATGTATTGATGTTTTTCTATATTCTTCTCCCCGTAAGCACATTTATGTTATTAAAAAAAAAAATTTGAAAATTTCTGATTTTTTCACCCCCCCCCCCCACACTTGTTTCTGTTTATAATTTTAAAATATTGGAGAGCCTGAGAAGATCAGTGCTGGAATTTATCCACAGTGATTTAAAAACGATATCTAAAAGGTAATTTATTTTAATCACATACTTTTCTGTCAGTAAACGTTTTCTTACTCTCTCTCTCTCTCACACACACACACACACACAAGGCCTTGCTTGGCTGTGTGTATGGGGGGGGGTTAAGTTTCAAATTTTTTTGTTGCTTAGATCCCAGCAATGTACTGTGCGTGTGTTACTTCCGCATCATCATTAGATATGTTTACTCCATGGGGTTTAGTAGATTCAGCTACAACAAAGTTGAAGGAACAGACAAGAACATTTGATAACGTTCACAGCAAGAAATTTGTAAATAAATGTAATGACAAGATTTCACAGATGAATATGGATGAAAATCAAACATTGGAAATTGATGCTTTGGAAACAGCATTGCCAGTTAAGAGACAGAGGAAGAAGAAAAGAATGGCAGATGAGCTTGTTAATGATGAAGGAAGTTCCTCTGATTCTCCAGCTGGTTTTCAAGTAAATGTGTTTAATCTAATAATGGATTGCATTGTCAAGTCAGTAGAATCAAAATTTGTACAACACAAACAGTTCTATAAAGATTTATCATGTTTGGACCCAGCTAAGTTTAAAACTATTGCAGAGAAAGGGCCTTGCAAGGTATTATTAAGTTGTTTCCACAAATCAGCAAAGATTAAGTAAAATTGGAATTGTCTTCTTTTGCTTCAAACTTTGATGTATTAATGCCATTACTTGACAGTGGTGAGAATATGGGTTCCAGGTGCAACAACTATAAAATTTGCAGCACTTGCCCATCATGTATATTAAAAATTCTGGCATCCAACAGACTTTATGACAAGGCATATAGTAACTTTTATGAACATTATAAAGTCATCTGCACACTATCAGTGACCAAGTCCAATGTGAGAGGATATTTTCAACGCTAAAGATCATAAAGACAAGGTTAAGGAGATCGCTGTCTGAGGAGAACTTGGAAGCATACATGTTGCTCTCCATTGAAAATGAATTGTTAGATGAATTGGATACAGAAGCAATTGTTGACAGATTCGCACAATCATTTAGTGAACTCAAACGATTGCGCTTAATATAGTGGACTGTATGTAATTCAAGCTTTGTACATTTGAACTATCTGTTAATGTTTAAAATGTACAATACAAGTAAACTATTTTAAAATATCCACCAATTGTTTAAAACTTCTAAAAATTGGTACGTGTTTAATATACTGCTATTTTGAAAATGTTATAAGGGCTTTATAAAAAAAAGTAAAGGCAAGAGCAGGGAAAAAAGAATAATAGAAGGAAGTAAAATTTTAAAAGTAGAAGAAATCAAAATCATGTAAATTTATCCTTTATTTTTAGATGGGCTGGAGCAATTGAAATGGTGGTGATAGAATATTTGCCATATGTACGTTTAATTAAAAACAATATATGAACAAGCTGTTTGAAAGAAATCACTTTCGTAAAGAGCAAACAAACAAATGTTGTATATGTAAGAAGACATGGTATTTGCTACAATGCTGTGATTCTCATAAGAAAGCATAACAATAAAAAGTCTTCATTAAAAATAATGAAATTGACTTATAGATTTATTGGTCATTATTTTCAGTTTGGTTAAAAGTTTTCATAATAACAGTATATTAAAAACTCACCAAAACATTTGTTTAAAAATTCATTCTGAATTTACAATTTGTATTACTGTATACTGCCAGTAATGTATACAGCACATGTACATTGTAATTATTGAAAAATATACATTTTTTCACAAAAATTTGAATTGCTCCTTTTTATTTCCATTTATGTATTTTTTGAAAATTTTATTTATTCGTTATAAAAATTAAATGATAGCATTGTAGTAGTGGGTGGGCCCCCTCCTGGCAACCAATAGTTTTAGACCCAGTCTGCCACTGGATGAAACCATATGAAAGAAGAATTGGACGCTCATGTCAAAGAAACATACAGCGATCCGCACCGTAACCAGCCACTGCCACCTTTACATGGGCTAAATCATCTCTCAGAACCTGATATCGAATTCCAAATTGGGGACATCACGGAGAGAGAGGTGAATGATTTCGTAAGAAAAGCAAGAGCAAAGAGTGCCCCAGGAGGTGATGGCGTTTCATATAAAGTTTATAAATATTGCAATCGTCTGCGAAAGAAGCTCTTTGTCCTACTCCGACAACTGTGGCGTGAAGAGACTCTAGTAG
>NC_069008.1:9405995-9406370 GCF_001194135.2 Octopus bimaculoides | reverse complement strand
AATCGTCTGCGAAAGAAGCTCTTTGTCCTACTCCGACAACTGTGGCGTGAAGAGACTCTAGTAGAGGATTGGTGTAAGGCAGAAGGTATATACCTGCCGAAAGAGGCCAATGCAAAAACTTTAAAACAGTTTAGGCCGATATCCTTATTGAATGTGGAATGCAAGATCTTTATGGGAATTCTTTCCAGGAGAACAGTATCATATTTACAAAATAACGGGTATGTTGATGAGTCTGTTCAAAAGGCTGGAATCCCCGGGATCCCTGGATGCGTTGAACATTGTTTTTCGATTTGGAAAGCGATCCAGGATGCCAAGCAGAAAAAGAGAAGTTTGAACGTGGTATGGCTTGACCTAGCTAATGCATATGGCTCAGTG
>NC_069008.1:9392238-9405586 GCF_001194135.2 Octopus bimaculoides | reverse complement strand
TGAACAAAAATGTAATGTGTTCATTAGAAAGTGGCTAGGCCTACCTCGGATGTTGAACAGTTCAGCGCTTTATCGTAAAAGAGGTTCGTTGCAGTTACCACTAGCATCAATAGTCGAAATATACAAACTAGGGAAGATACAGACGGTGATGATGCTGAGAGAATCGAAGGATACGGAAATCAGGCATAACCCACCAGAGGTGAAAACAGCCAGGAAGTGGAAAGCAGAAGCAGAGACTGATGACATCTTGTCTTCTCTTATACACAGAGATATGGTGGGTGCAACACAGAACCATCGGAGAGGACTTGGTTTTGGCGCAAATCAGTTCAGACCGTTTGCAAGTATGATGCAGAGTAAACGCAGATCTATTGTTAGCAACAGCATCAAAACAAGAGAAGCAGAGAGAAGAGAGCTTCATTTGATCCAATGTATTCAACAAGGACAGATAAAGAGATGGGAAGAACATGTTGTTGAGAGGAAAATACGTTGGGATGAAATATGGAAGTGGACGACATCTCGGCTAAGTTTTCTGATTCGTTCATCCTATGATGTTTTGCCGTCACCTAGGAATCTTGTAAGATGGAACGTCTCAAAAAATGACATATGCAAATGCGGAAAGGTCAGAACACTGAAACCTATTCTTTCCAACTGTTCCTTAGCATTGAATAGATATACATGGAGACACAATCTGGTCCTGAAGGTTATCTTCAATGCTATGAAGAACCAAATTCATCTCAACAACACTGAGAAAAAACTGTTGAAAGAACCATCTAAAGGTTTTATTACCTTCGTGCGCTCAAGTCAGCAGATCCGTTTCAAGAAAAAGAACAAGAAACTTCGTGTGAGAGATGAAAAGTGGAACGACTATTGGGAAGTGACTGCAGATTTACCTGGGTGCCAGGGATTCTTTCCCATCCCAGTTACGGAAAAACTGGCCATTTTAATGTGGTGTGAAAGAAGGAAAGGTGTAAATCTAGTCGAGTTAACGGTTCCTCATGAAGATAATATGGACGCCACACGGGCTCGAAAGATTGACCATTTTGTAAACCTCCTCAAGAAATATGAAGACGCAGGCTGGAAAGCGGAGCATTTTCCAATCGAAGTTGAATGTAGAGGGTTTGTAGGACACAGTGTGAAACGACTTCTGTTATCGTTAGGCCTAACTCATCGGAAGGTAAATACCACCATTACCGATATCCAAACTACAGTGGAGAAGGCTAGCCACTGGATTTGGTTAAAAAGAGACGATGAGCGATGGCTAGAGAAATATTGAGCTTTGTTTTTAATAACCAGTTGATCTAGCAAGCGGGGCCTCATATCAGTGAGGGGGGCCGGTGCGCATTGATGCCATCGAGAGGTAGGCCCCGAAACGGCACGCATTCTCTCCTGATGACCCCATACACTTGCTGGCTTCCGGTATGTGGAGTTCTCGACTGGTAGCACTTGCATATGCGAGTTGTTTGCAAGACATCTGATGAGCTAGCCTTCTTTACCTGTATTACCTTTGTGAATTGCACAATAGTACTTTATAATTTATAACATATACACTAATACAGACATGTCAAATAATTTATTACACACTAAGATAATCATTTTTCAATAATATTGGCTGCAAAACAATTGTAATCTTATAGATATCAACTGGTGAAATAAATATATTCATCTCATACCTCCTGACTTTCTTTATAATGTCTATATACGTGTGTGTGTGAGTGTGTGTATGTGTGTGTGTGAAGACACATGGCTCAATGGTTAGAGTTGTGTGCCTTTACACACATCATGAGGTAGTAAGTTTGATTCCCAGACCAGGCTGTGTATTGTGTTTTGAGTAAGACACATTATTTCATGTTGCTCCAGCTGTCTCTGGAGCCAAGTTGTATCTGCCTTTGCCTTTCCCTCGGACAATATCAGTGGTGTGTAGAGGGGAGGTTTGTATGTATGGGCAGCTCTTGGTCTTCTACAAACAACCTTGCTTGGACTTGTGCTTCGGAAGGGAACTTTCTAGGGGCAAATCCATGGTCATTCATGACCAAAGGGGGGTCCTCTCCTCTGTGTGTGTGTGTATGTGTATGTGTGTGTGTGTGCGCTTGTATTTGTCTGTGTGTGCCTTGCTCTTTAACACTTTCACTCTTTCTTTCCTACCTCTCTTCTATAAAGTTCTTCTTAGAAATAATTTCTTCTCTTTTTTCTTAGTACCTTCCCATCTTTGCAAATGTTGGACTTATTAAACCTTTCAGTAATATTTTACACCTTTTTACATTACAAAATATCAATAAATGGATACCAACAGCTGCAAATTTGTACTGAGCTAGATGGGCAAGTGATGTATAGAAATCGAGGTACTTTGTCTCTTTCATCAAGTGTTGTACATGGTTGAAGGATCACTTCCGAATGATTTCATAGCAGTGGCCCTAAAAAGTTTCAGTTTCCATAGGTCTATTGCAAAAATTGTATGGAAAAAACAGGAGTTCATATTCTCCTATGTGCTTGTTCAACCACATCTCAGTCTCCTAGACAGTATTATGAAAGAAACAAAGTAGTCAATGAAAACACTACATATTTAGAAACCCATGAAGGTCAAACTGATGGCATCAAGAAAGCAACTATAAATGCCACCTGTCTTAAAAACAGTACTGAAAGCAGCAGTGGCTGTAATGATAACAGCTAAAACAGAATTGTAGTGAATAACAGAGGTGGGGAAATAGGTGATACAATCAGAAAGAGTGATGTTGTCCTCAAGTCTGAAACTGAAAACAAAAACAAAGACTTGGAATATCAAAAAGTGAAATGAACAAATGCAAGGACAAAAACTGACAGAGCTCAGATTGTCTGTAAATTCTATTTAAATGGCACCTGTTGGCAAGGAGAAAAAGGAACAAATTGTAACTTTTCTCATCATAAGTCTTATCAGAATAACAAAACCAGCTAGAACACAGAAGAGAGAAATCATCAAATGTGGACCTGCAGTCTTATAGTACACCAACAGAGAGAAACAGGTCCTATAAGAATAAGAAAAGGAATTAATACATACCCTCTTCACCCCTCAAAAGGCAATATGCAGAGGCTGTGCAAACTACAGCTATTGAGCTGGAAGCTTTTTTGAGAATGGCCAGAAGATAATATAGCAACTGACACGGCTGCAAGAAATGCAAAATCAAAGCCATGCATTTCAATACACAAGACCATCACAGGTGATGGACCCAGGATGGCCACCACAAACACCAGTAACAACTACTTGAGTATAGCACCCATATTTCTACTAAATATTGGAGGTCTATTACAACTTAGTAACTTAGGTAAAATTCTTTATCTGAAAGACCTTGTTGCATGCAATCAAGCAATCTGCATAGCTCTTATAGAAATGCATCTAACATCTAATATAACAGATGTGAAAAGATACATACCAGAGTATGTATTTCATACAGATAGAAGAGAAAGAAGCCATGATGCTGCTATGTACATCTGCAAAGATGTCACACCCCTTGTACTTTTCTCACACTCAAATCCAGTTTGTGGCACTTTAATAATTCATATAAAGCAAATTGATGCAGTTATATGCACAAAATGATATCCACCAAATGCCTTGAAACATGATGGTAAATTTGAGGATAGCCTCAGACACATAGAAGAGGTATTGACAAGCCTGAACCAACACATCAAATACTTCTCCAGAGTGACTTCAATCTCCCAAATGTAAAATAGTTGTTAAATGCAATATACAAGTGAGCTGAAGAAAACAACATGCAGTTTAATACTGGAAAATTTCAAGCACTGTGCTATCAGCTCACTAATGTACTGCAGCCTGCAAATGCAGGACCCAAAACCACCGCAATCCCAGAGTCACAGGTAGTGAAAGACTTGGGGATCAGTATGTGTGATGATGCACCATTTCATAGACACATTACTGAGATGGTAACAAAGTGCAGACAACTGGCAGGATGGATACTAAGGTCCTTTGTTCTGAACCACTTGTACTACTGCTTTCAGCTGTGGTCACCACATAGTGCCAAACTAACAGCAGAGCTTGAAGTAATCCCACTCATGACACTAAAACAATTGCAACAGTGCAGCAGATGAGCTACAGGGAAAGGCTGAAAAATTACAATTTTATTCCTTGGAATAAAGATGTGACAGATATGTAATAATCTACGTATAGGAAATTTTGGAAGGGCTAGTACCTAATTTCAGTATTGAGTGCTATACAAATGCCTGAACTGGATACCATTGTATTGTTCCAAGAGTACTGTCCATCCCATCAAAAGTCAGGACCAGGTACTGCAATAGAATAGGACTGCAATAAACTACAGTTCTTCAATGTCTTGCCAAGAAAATTAACGAATCTGCACAATGTGGATGTGGTTGTCTTCAAACAGAAACTGCACATTCTGCTCACTACAACACTGGATGAACCAGCATGAGGTATAGAGGAGGGTAGCAGTGTCAAACTTCCTCATACAACAAATGGGCCAACAACCAAAGAAAAAAGCATTTGCAGGAGTGGTGATATGAACTGCCACCATCCTGAAGAAACCAGCCAAAGAAGAATGATATGTAAAAGTACAAAATCACAGTGGTGTTTCAGCATCACAACAGCTGCATGGTTGAAACAAACAAAAGAATATATCATCATCATCATCGTTTAACGTCCGCTTTCCATGGTGGCATGGGTTGGACGGTTTGGTGAACCAGAAGCTGCACCAGGCTCAATCTGATCTGGCAAAATTTCTACAGCTGGATGCCCTTCCTAACACCAACCACTCCGAGAGTGTAGTGGGTGCTTTTTACGTGCCACTGGCACAAGGGCCAGTCAGGCGGTTCTGGCAATGACCATGCTCAAAAGTATATATGTGTATATATATATATATATATATATATATATATATATATATATATATGGGTGTATTGTGTGTATATATATTTAAACCAACTGCTTCAGGTAGGTTCATTCCTCTGCAATGATATTATGTGATGGTTGTAAACAAGCTTGTTGTTTGTTTCCAGTCCTCCTTGAAAAATGTCTGGCCACAGGTAATGTTACTTTGCTTGGAAACAGGTAAGGGTTGGTGACAAGAAGGGCATTCGGTTATAGAAAATCTGCCTCAACACATACCATTTGATCCATGCAAACATGGAAAGCTGATCATTAAATGATGACAGACAGACGGATGGATGGATGGAAACTCATTGTAATCCAAGGAAATACACATAAATTCAGTAACTTCCACTTTACACCCCATATTTATAACGTTGCATGACACGCGCGCATACAATATGAATGGATGTGTATTATATATATAAACCGAGAAGAACCTTTCTGTAGTAGCTAGAGCGAGTAGAAATAGTACTCAAATCTCCCATATTGTCTTATATATGTATGGACCAATGAGGGACATCCCTTCATGCTATCTGGATCTGTGAGAAATAGCAGCCAAATCTCTCAAAAACCAAACTGTATTGTTTGAAATAAGACGTTAGAAAATGCCGACAAGGCAGTCACCTATAGTATGCTTTTGATATGTCTGCGGGGTGGATAAACACTACTACGACTGCTACTGCTGCTGCTGCTGCTACACTAACCACAACAAACCAGTAATGGAGCCTCGGTGTGGTTTTTGAACTTGGTAGAAATCGCTGTTAGATATTACACAACTGAAGCCATAACGAAAGGACAAGTCTGAAAAATAATTTGTAAAATAAAAAAAAAGTGAAGGGATAGTCACGGTTGAAACGACGCCTTTGACCACGGGTCTGTTTGAATAGGGCTGGCTCTTTTCTTTATTAACAATATAGTAAACCTATATGGTTACTATATGGAGAGAGGACGAAAACAAGGACAGACAGACAAGGGGCTGGGGATCGAATGGAGTTGACAGTGGAGGATGAACGTTTAAAAATTAAAAAATCGAATATTGACAAAGAAAAGAATCGAATGCTTCAAAAGTGAAGCGGAGGATGTGGGTGACCCCTCAAACCACGTTCTCACACGGAAGACTTTATTTTTTTACCTTTTCTGTTTTTGCTGAAACAGGTTCTTTCACTCTCAACACGCTTCCGAAACACACCGTGCGACAGACATTTCTTCTCCAGCCCCCCCCCCTTTTTTTTCTTTTCCTATGGAACCCAAAGCTGGAGATAAACATGCTTGTCATGATCCCTTTCACTCTAGTCTTCCACACTACCTCTTTCGCGATAGTTGCTACCGAGAGTAAACAAGCCTGCTCTTCCCTGTTCAGGAAGGGCGGCGGAACGATCTTAATTATAGCTTCGGTCGACAGTTGTACTCTTCTCGAATGTGACAGCAGATGTTCGACATAAGCCCAGGGTTCCGAAATCTTCGGACATTGTACAATTGCGTGCAGAACAGTTTCACTGTCCTGTCCGTACCTTGGACGCAGAACCATACCTAAAGAGCTTATCCCGAACAGGTAAAGCACCTGAGTAACACTGCCATGCCAGGGACTTCTGTTTGAATAGGGCTGGCTCCGGCTAAACAGTAATAACATCAACAGCTGCAACAACAGCAATAATAATAGCAGCAGCAGCAATAACAGATGCAGCATGAGAGAGGAGGGGGGAGGAAGACAGCGGAGGAGAAAGAGAGTGGCAAGCGAACAAGGAATGGCAGTGAGAGGCAGTAAAATAAGTAAAAAAAGGAAGAAAGTAAGAGTAACAGGAAAAGCGATAATAAAATTAGAGAGAGAGAGAGAAGAGAGAGGAAGAGAGGCAAATTGGCTAAGTTAGGAAGGAGAGGGAAGAGACCAGAGTGTCAGAGAAAGAGAGAGAGGCTGAGGTAGGAAGTAGGAGAGAAAAAGAAGGGGTAAAAACAACAAGAGATTGACAGAGAGAACAGCGGAGAAGAAAAGAGTGAAGAGGTCAGCGTTAGAAAGACAGCGGGAGACTGGCTTAGCTGGAGAAAAGGAAAGAGAGCAACGGGGAAGGGAGAAAAGGAGTGAGAGAGCAGCGGAGAAGGGAGAAAGGAGTGAGAGAGCAGCGAGAGAAGCTGGCTAACGTGAAAGAAAACAATAGGTGACGGTTTACAAAACATGCAAGATATTTGGGTGTCTTCGATGTTCAAGAGTCTCGGTCTACAGAGTAAATTGGAACACGTCGGACTTGTTGGCTGGTCTGAGGCAGGTATGTTGTTTTTGTGTAGATTGAATAATTGATATATCAGTCAATCAATTGAACAATTTATCTGTCTGTTTGGATGTTTATCTATCTCCCAGCCTACCTACCCGTGTATCTGCCTGTCTCCCTGTCTATTTCTCTATCTGTCAGTCTATCTATCTACCTGTCTGTCTGTCTTTCTATCCATCCATCCATCCATCCATATATATATATATATATATATATATATATATATATATATATATATATAATATACTTATCTGTTTACTTATCTGATTATCTAAGATTTATAGTTACTAGCTTTAAATCTGTTTGCCTGGCTATCATGTTATACAAGCACACTCCGCACGCGCTCTCTCTCTCTCTCTCTTCTATGTGTGTGTGTATGTGTGTGTGTGTGTGTGTACACCCATATCCATCCTTCCTTAGGTTCTGCCACTTCTGATGGAGTAAGTGTGCTCTGACATATAGCATGTCTTGAGCATTCTTAAACTGGTGGAGCCCAACCTTCCCCCAGTGCAGATTGACCTCAACAGAATGAAATACACTGATGGTTTTCTGCAAGTTTTGAAATCAGATTGCAGAGAACCTGAAACAACAAATACTGCAATGCATTTTATCTAATGTTCTGACTCTATAAACTTGCCACTTATGTATGTACACATTTCACATATGTGTGTGTGTGTGTGTGTGTGTGTGTGTGTGTGTGTGTGTGTGTGTGTGTGTGTGCATGTGCATGTATACAAAGACATGTACAAAGGTAGTAATAGTAGGTGCAATATGCAGAATGTTTCAGTTTGCTATCATCAGCTTTCAGTTTTGATTTCATTGCATGATATCTTGGACATGTGTCATTTTACATGGCCTTCTGAGAAAAACTGGGTAGGTGGAAAATGTGTAGAAGCTGATCATATAGATGGCATCTGATTGTTATAAACGTCTAGTCTTTTCACACTGCCTCACAGTTACACACATATACGCATACACACACATATATGTATACACACAAACACATACACACACACACATAAGGTAAGTGAATCGTGGTCATTGCCAGTGTTGGTGATATGTAAATGGTACTTGTGTCAGTGACATGCAAAAGTCTCCAGTGCCAGTGACATGTAATAGGCACTCGTTCTGGTGACACATAAAAAACACCCAGTACATTCTGTAAAGTGGTTGGAATTAGAAAGGGCATCCAACTGTAGAAACTAAGCCAAAACAGATGACTGGGGCCTGGTACAGCTCTCTGGTTCATCAATACCAGTCAAACTGTCTAACCCATGCCAGCATGGAAAATGGACATTAAATGATGATGATCATCATCATGATATATATGACACGCTCCTTTCAGTTTCCATCTACCAATCTACTCATGAGGCTTTGATCAGCCCAAGGTTATAGTGGAGAATACTTTCCCAAGGTAACATGCAGTGGGACTGAACCTGGAACTATGTGGTTGGGAAACATACTACTTAGTCACACAGCCACCCCTGCACATAGATGTGTGTGTGTGTGTGTATATATATCTCACAGTATCTATCAGAACATCAGATGCTGTTACAATGCGCTTCCAATTTTGTTTTGATTGAACCATTCTTTTCCACCTTGACTCAAATTGTCTTCTCATCATTGTGGCGACCTTCCAGTTGACCATTTCCAATCTCTTGAATACCATTTCCAGTCTCACGGGTCTATCAGTTGTCTGTGAACCATGAAACATGTCTGGCCCAGCAGAACTTGGACTTTTGTTACTCTGCGGTCATGTTATTCACTGCACTCTGTTCTCAAATTATCTCATTTTGAATATGCTCTTGTAACGATACACCTAACATTGATCTGTCATTAGCCCTTTGTGTTGTAGCTAATCAATGTTCCATCCTCTTCATAGTTGCCCATGTCTCACTTGTATATAAGAGCACAGGCTGGCCTGTGCTATTAAACAGTATGGCAAACTCTTTTTATCGTCATCATCATCATCATCATCATCATCATCATCATCATCATCATTATCATCATTTAACGTCCATTGTCCCTGCTGGCATGGGTTGAACGGTTATTTTAAATGAAAGAGTATTGTGGTTGTCGACTGGTTTTGCTTTTGCTAATCATGACATTGAAATTATTGTAATTTTGTATTTTCTTAAGATTTTAGTACATGTTTTTGTATGAAAGTTTGTGAATGAATCAAACTTTCATACAAGAGCATGGACTAAAATCTTCTTAAGAAAATACAAAATTACAATAATTTCAATGTCATGATTTGCAAAAGCGAAACCGGTCGACAACCACAATACTTTTTCATTTAAAATATATTAAAACTATGTAAACTGTGTGTATTTTCCTTTTATTTATATATATATGTAACAATAATAATTTGTGTAGTTACCAATTGTAGCGGGTAAGATTTGTTGTTATAATTGCAGCATGTTGTAGGATGTGAAAGACAAACAATGCATGAAGTTTTAAGAAAATATTTATTTATCGTTACGTTGAAAAATACCATACCACGACGGGCAGGTTATAATAGATCCATAAACACGCGAAGTAAAGTTTGTGTTTGTGTCCTCTTCATTGTTTAGTAGTAATCCAGAGAGAGAGAGATAGTGGTGTTGTAAGAGAATAGTGAAAGATGTAGGGTGTGGGACGTTGTCTCACAGTTGCTGACAGTAAACTTCATTTCTCTTGCTAACTATTTTCTTAGTAGTCGCATTCATTGTGGTTATGATTATAGTAGTCCGTTTCCTAACTAATTGAGTTGTCACGAGCTGCCTCGCTCTGTTTTCGCCAAGTGACTACTTCGATTTTGCTTGGGGTTTCTTGCTTTTATAACTACCCAGAAGGATAGACATATCATTGAAAACAATAGATTTAGTTGGTGGCCTTGTTATCTCTATTCTAGCTTTTGGTGGAGTAGAAGAGGTTAGAAAGCGTCAAGTGGTGAAGACATTATATCGGGCTTAGCTAAAGGCATCTGGAAAATGTAAAACTGCTGTCAGAGAAAAACCTTTGTTCCACCAAGGGAAAAGTTCTGTTGCAGTGTTAATTTAAATTTGGCTATAGTGGATCGAATCCACTTCATGCATGCTAGATTGACTACACACACACACACACACACACACACATATATATATATATATATATATATATATATATATATATATATATATATATATATATATATATATATATATATATATATATTTTGCATTACAACTCACCACGTGGGAATAATCGAAATTCTTTTCCTCCCTTTTCTTATTATATATACCATCATCATCATCATCGTTTAATGTCCGTTTTCCATGCTGGCATGAGTTGGACGGTTTGACTGAAGACTGGTAAGCCAGGAGGCTGCACCAGGCTCCAATCTGATCTGGTAAGGTTTCTACAGCTGGATGCCCTTCCTAACGCTAACCACTCCGAGAGTGTAGTGGGTGCTTTTTACGTGCCACCGACATGGCAGCCAGTCAGAGAAACACTGAAACATCGTTTGGTTTGCCTCACCCTTCTCATTCAACATCAAACTTGTGTGGAAAGAATATTCCTCAGATTAGTAGACAAACACAGATACAGATGTTTGATCAATAGGCACAAGCTAAGGGTTTCCTTTAGTTGTGCACCCAATATGAAAAGTATATTAGCTAACACCCATAAAATGTGGGAAGAGGCCAGTTGCTCTTGCAGGGTGTACAATGACTGTCCAGTGAGAGGCTAATGCAAGGCCAAGGGAGTCATCTATTAGTTAGTAGGAAACCTAAATTTTCTATAGGTTCATCTGCCATCGAAATAATTTCAATCAAAGCCGCATTGTATGCAGCATCAGTAAAACCAATATCTTGCTCAGGATTACTCAACCGAAGTTGGTGCTTGAAATCTTCATCAAGATCATTTCTGAACTCATTCCACAGTTCAAAAGGATTACTTACTTCACAATTTTTGAGAATAATAGCAAAAAGACCTCTTAAACTCTTTGGTGTTTTTGATATTGAAGCTTCTTCCAGTGTTGCTTCCTGTTGCCGATCATTTGCAAGCAAACCTTCAAACGTGATTCTCAATGCATTCTGCAAATCTCACCATAAACTTGTTTCAAACTTTCCCATGAAGTTGGTCCTCTTTTTACATGTAGAAGCATTCTGAGATGAAAGCATTCATTTTGGTTAGGATGTACAGTGTATAATCTACCAATTGTTGTTCCAAACTTAATCCCAGAATGACCCTGAACTTTTGTACCAATTTTGCGTCTGTTCCATTTATTATTACTCCATGTGTAATAACAGAGGAACCTTGTGATATAGCAGTGTTTTTGGAAAGAAATTGTTCCTCCGACAAAGATTGGAAAAGGCTGTTAAAGTGGTATCCTTCGGATTTGAAACTTGATTGGCAGCTGTCTCATCCATGAAGTAAACCCTTTGACCATTTTCTAAATGCACAGAAAGTTGTTGAATGGCTGGGTGCCTTTCGTGGATTAGGAATCTAAATATATGCCAAAAGGCCTCATTACTGCTTATATATCTCCCTAATTACTATTGTTTAGCTTGATAGGCTGTATTCCCAAGGAGAATTGAAATATTCAGTTTTGAATGTGAACCAGGGTGAGACTACTCCTACAGATTTGCTATCTTTACTTTCATTTTGACAGACAAACAAACAAACAAACAAACGGACAGACATTCAATTTTATATACATAGATATATATGCAGTCTTGTCTCTTGCATGCTGCACCTGATTCCTCTTATGCCTAAATTTTCTCTCAACACATTTGCACTCTGTTGTTCATGCACATTGATGCTGTACATCCAGTAGAGCATACTGCCTTCATTCCTTTCAAATCTGTGCATGTCCTCTGCATCCAGATCTCATGTCTCACTATCATGGAATATAGCTGTTCATATACAAGCATCATGCAATCTACTTTTCACTCTGAGAGAGAATCATTTTTTTGTCAACAGAAGTAGTAGTTCTCTGAACTTCCTCCATGCTATTTGTGTTCTAGAAACAATACTTTCAGAGCATCCACACCAATTGCTAATTTGGTCACCTAGGTAACAGAAACTATCTACTACCTCAAGAGAGCCAACTGGACATTTGAGAGAGTCTAAGTCTCATGTGCTCTTAGTGTTTATTGTTCCTGTACATCTGTCACACACAAAGGTGAACTTATCTGTTAATCTACCTGTAATTCCACTGCATCTCTTATGTGTCCATAGCTTACATTTGGTACAGCAAATGGAATTACTGCCCACCCCTTTCCAACAAATTGAGCAGGGCTGTTTATCTGAGAGAGATAGAGTCTTATCTACTTTCTTGCTAACAACAACTTTGGTCTTAGCTAGATTAACTTTAAGGTCCTTTGATTCCAGGTTTTGCTTCCATACCTGGAATTTCTTCTCCAATTCTGCTACAGATTCTGCAATAAGAATGAGGCCATCAGTGTATAGAAGTTCCCATGGTATCCAGTTTTGAATTTCTCTGTTATGGCCTAGAGGACTATGATGAATAGGAGTGGATTAAGAACTGAGCCCTGGTGAACCCCTACCTGTATGCTAAATTCATCACTGTATTCATGGCCAACTCTCACCTTACTGACAGCATCTCTGTACATGGCTTGTATGATTCTAACAAGCCACTCCTCTACTCCTAGCATCCTTAGAGACCACTATATAACAGAGCACAGGACTCTGTCAAAAGCTTTCTCCAGGTCAATGAAAGCTAAATATAGTGGCTTACTTTTGATCAAATACTTTTCCTGCAGCTGTCTCACTAGGAAGATGGGATCTTTTTTAAAACGGGGGCCACATTTTTCATTAACGAAACACTTTGAAACTTGGATCACTGGTAGAATGTGTCATATAAAACATCTTTTTCTCTTAGTCTTCTTAAAAAAAAAAGAAATCCATAAATTATTCCATGTTAAAGTTGTCGTATTTCTGTAATTTCAACCAATCACTGACGTCCATTCAGCCGATATACATTAAGTGCCGACTACATAAACAAACGATTCTGAAACAATTAACCCTAACCCTAACCCTAACTCTAACCCTAACCCTAGGGTTAGAGTTAGGGTTAGGGTTAGGGTTAGGGTTAAAGCAAATTTAAAATGAAAAAAGCAAATAAAACGAAGAATCGTTTGTTTATGTAGTCGGCACTTAATGTATATCGGCTGAATGGACGTCAGTGATTGGTTGAAATTATCGAAATAAGACAATTTTTTACATG
>NC_069008.1:9389769-9392228 GCF_001194135.2 Octopus bimaculoides | reverse complement strand
GTCGTATTTCTGTAATTTCAACCAATCACTGACGTCCATTCAGCCGATATACATTAAGTGCCGACTACATAAACAAACGATTCTGAAACAATTAACCCTAACCCTAACCCTAACTCTAACCCTAACCCTAGGGTTAGAGTTAGGGTTAGGGTTAGGGTTAGGGTTAGGGTTAAAGCAAATTTAAAATGAAAAAAGCAAATAAAACGAAGAATCGTTTGTTTATGTAGTCGGCACTTAATGTATATCGGCTGAATGGACGTCAGTGATTGGTTGAAATTATCGAAATAAGACAATTTTTTACATGAAATAAATTCGAATACAAAAATATTTTTCTGTTCTATAACACAAAATAGATAAGTATACGAAGTTTGAAAGTCTTTCGGTACCAAAAGCACTACGTAAAACATTAATGAAAAATGTGGCCCCCGTTTTAAAAAAGATCCGGAAGATGGTATTTGTGGTATTCTACCCACGTATAAAACCAAACTGCATCTCATCTTATTTAAAGTATAATCACTAGCATTCCATTTCTGACCATGTCATCTTAGTGATATTTTGAATTTCATTATCTAATGTAACCTGTCATTATTTTAGAGGGTAGGATAGTAAGGGTGTGATTTGAAGGGAAGTTTGCTATTATTTCTGCCAGACCTAGCTACTATGTTGAAATTTCCTTCATTAGTTCATATGTGTACACACACACACACACACACACACACACACACATCAAAATAATACTCATCAAAATAATACTCATCACAGTTGTATATAACAAGTAACGGAAAGGACAAACTCCAAGATTTTTCAGCATCAAAGTCATTAGGACTCAGGGTTAAAGCTTGACTGATGAAGTGACTTTATCCATGTCTGCTTTTTGTTCTTTCTGTTAATTGCCATACATACCTTTCAGTATTATGTTGATTTTCATTTCTAGTATATACAGATATAGTTTTATTTACATACTCACACACATACATGCACTCAGGCATGTACACCCACACACACCCACACCCACACACACACACATCAATATAAATATATGTGTGTGTGTATGTAGTGTTTATGTAATAATATATATATATATATATATAGAGGTTATGTGCGGCAATGGTGTCAATTAGACCCAGAGGTCTCAGGTAATGCTGCGTAAGTGCTAAGAATAGACCATAGTTAAGCTCCAGGTTTGGTGATTATGCAAATAAGGGGTCCAACATAGGTCATATATCAGCCTGTGTATATATAAGGATTTACTTTAAGTAATGAGATAAAAATCTAAGGTTGTGTATGTTTTAGAACATTTATAAATAGAAGGTCTTACAGCTGTTTCCAGGATATTTATTATATCCCTTCATCAGAGACGGTGTGAGAGGATGGTTAAGCAATAGTTAATTTAGATAAGATAGGAAATAGAGAGTGAATGCAGGGATATTGTATTTGGAAATCCATTGTTTAGGCAGAATCGTATACTATAAGATTCCAATACCTTGTGAGTAAAATCCAATAGTCTTTAAGATTGGTCATTGCCTTTGTAAATCAATTATTAAAATTCCAATACCCTATGAGTAAAATCCAACAGTCTTTGAAATTGTTCATTCCAAATACAGAGTTTATACACAGTGTTACACATAAATATTCACCAGGTTTAGCACCTGCAGACTTCCATCTCTTCCCCAAGATGAAAAGGCAACTCAAAAGTCACCATTTTAATACCATTGTTGAGATCCACAGTGAATCACAGAAGGTCCTCAACGCTTACAGAAAATGACTTCCAGGCCAGATTCCAAAAGTGCAGGAAAGCTGGGATCAGTGTGTTGCTGTACAAGGTGATTATTTCAAAGAAGATTATATTAAAACTTAAGTAAATAAGTTTTTTTTTATTAAACATATCTAGTTCTGGAACTTTTTGATACTACCTCACACAAACGTCTTTATCATTTACATTTATTCTTTATTGATAATATCAATCTAATTCTATCAGTTATTCCACATATTGTGTATATAAAGGATATAAAGTTGAAGCATTGGTGTAACCATGATGTTCTAGTGATCTGAAGAGCTAGCCTTGTATATCTGCATTGATTTGTAAATGTACAATTATACTGTGCAATGTATAGCATGAATATTAGTGCAGGTATATAAAATAATTTATTATACACCTAAGTTATTATTACATGTTCAAGGTTGAAAAATGGCTGTAATCCTATAGATATCAAGTAGTTAAATATATATATCTATATATTCACCTCTCATACCTCCTGACTTTATATGGTCTATATACTCCTCATGAAATAACTTTATAGAACACTGCATTATACTCCTCTGTATTGGATTGCTATGTGGTATGGTAGCTGTGTCCACTAGAGGAGCTTTCTGTGATTGCCACAGGATTCTATGAATCCATATATTGCATTACAAATATACATATGTATAATATATATATATATATATATATATATATA
>NC_069008.1:9387529-9389727 GCF_001194135.2 Octopus bimaculoides | reverse complement strand
ATATGAGGTGATATCAATAGGTTCCCTGACTAGGTATGATTAATAAAAAATAACTTACTCACCTAAATTTTAACATCATCTCCTTCAAGATGCTCAACTTGTGCAGCAATACACTGGTTCTAGTTTTCCTGCCACTTTTGGAATCCAGTCTGGAAGTCATTTTCCATAAGCAAGTTGAGGATATTCTGCGATACACTTTGGATCTCAACAACCTTGTTAAAATAGAAACCTTTGAGCTGCCTTTTCATCTTGGGGAAGAGATGGAAGTCCACAGGTGCTAAATCTGGTGAATAGGGCAGGTGCAGAAAGGACACCATATTGTTTTTGGTGAGAAACTCACAATTGAGGTGAGCTCAGTGAAGAATTCAACTCTTCGCGCTCCACAGATTCACTTGCCTTCGCTGAATGTCCTCCCTCAACCACTTCAAAACATCACAGTAGAACTCTCGGTTGATGGTGTGGCCCTGGAGGACAAATTCTCGATGCACAACACCATATTTCCAGAGATGACTCTTGTGGTAGGTCTTTGTTCTTCCACTTTTGAAGTGCCTATACCAGTTGAAACATTGCGTACAACCCATTGCCTCATCACTGTAAGCTTGGCAAAGCATGCTTAATGTTTTTTTAGCAGACTTCCTAAGTTTAATGCAAAATTTCATGTTAGCTCTTTGTTCCAACTTCCTGTCCATGACAAAATCGCAGACTTGTGCTGCACAATTTGTGAAGTAAACACAGAGATATCACTTAGCACACTGCCTCATGCAAGTCACTGCTAGCTGTCAATGCACATGCAACTGTGTGCTGCCATACCACCTCATATATCCCTATATATAAAAGGCAGGATGTGTGTGTGTGTGTGTGTACGTGAATGTAGTCTATGCACGTTCACAAATTAGCATGCATGTCGCTCCAATTTTAGGAGGACATTCATCATGACCTTATCTGCATTTTCGTCAACTTTTTCTCTCAGAAGCACCCGCGTATAGCTATAAAAATCGATTTTCAACCATAACTTTTACCAATTTTGAAGTTTGTTAACATGGCGAAGTCAAAATGTGCATATGCGCATGAAGGAGAGAGAGAGAGAGGAATAGTGTTTGTGACAGGGGGAGTGAGGGAGAGATACAGATTGTTTGCTAGTGTTTAACAAAAAAAGTAAAGAAAAAGTGGGAGAGGGAGACAGAAAGCGTCTAAGGAAATAAAATTTTTGTAAGCAAGACAGTTTGTTTGCCAGCGTCTAACAAAAAAAAAAGTAATGAAAAAGTGGGAGAGGAAGACAGAAAGCGTCTAACGAAAGAAAAAGTGGGAGAGGGGAGTAAGGAAGACAGTGTCAGCATTCCTGAAAAATGAAAATGTGAAATGCTTTTTTTTTTCTTAAACATGAGATATACTTTCAAATATAGGATGTTTTTGAAAGACACTATATTTTATAATGAGATTATATATACTTTCTCAAGCAACAATTAAAATATATTTATTTTAAATCATTTATTTATTTTAAATCATTCACCTTTCTCCCCCTCTCACACACACGCACATATACTACTTTGGGAGCGAAAGAGTTTTGTTTATATTTCACAACAACAATGAAACAAAGAGGTGTGCAACAATTTGTCAGTGAATTACACAATATAAATGAGTAAAATTTCCGAGGCTTCCACCAGCACCCCCCAACCCGTTTTTCGGACCACAAAAAGGGTTTGGTAATTTTTCAGATTAACACCCGCACGATTTCCACTAGGGTGTTACGGTTAGGGTTTTAGGATTAGGGTTAGGGTTTTACAGTTAGGATTAGGGTTAAGGTTAGTGTTAGGGTTAGGATTAGGATTAGGGTTGGTGTTAGGGTTACGGTTTCAGGGTCAGGGTTAGGGTTTTAGGGTTAGGGGTTAGGGTTTAGGGTTAGGGTTAGAGTTAACCTAAAAGGGACAGGCCCCTTATTTTTTGGTTAAGGCTGTTGGTAAGTTTTCCTAAGTTACTCCAATCCAGATCCCCAATGCAAACCTTCAGATCAACCTTCTCCTATGCAGATCAATAATGCAACTTTAAAAAAAACAGTCAATGAGTGGAAATAACCAATAAACTGATTCCTTATGGGATTTCTCAATCAAATTGCCAGCAAACCATTTTCAGCCAAACCAGTTTCAACGGATTTCGCTCAAATCTGATGTCGATGTTACTTATTTTGGTTTGAAATAAAG
>NC_069008.1:9381612-9386669 GCF_001194135.2 Octopus bimaculoides | reverse complement strand
CTTCCATCTATCTGGTAGACTTGTAAGGCCCCTCTTCCAAAATTCACTTGTCTGTGATGAAAAATACTCCTCCAGTACTGTTCTGACCTTGTCTACAGAGTTCATATTTTTTCTGTCCAAATAATTTTGAAGACTGCAGAATAAATGATAATCAGATGGAGCAATGTCTGGCAAATATGGTTGGTGGGGCATTGTTTCCCGTTCAAACTGCTCCAGCCTTTGGAATGTCATCCTTGCTGTATGTGGCCGAGTATTTTCCTAATGGAAGAACACCTTTTGTCTTGAAACCAAAGATGGTTGTTCTTCTTTTAGTGCTGACTTAGGCTGCTCAAGCTGCTCGTAGTAGATCGCTTTAGTTATCCTTTGGTTTGGGTTTAAAAGTTCAAAGTGGGCTAAACCTTTCATATCCCACCAAACAGATAACAATACCATACGTGGGTGAAGACCTTCTTTAGCCTGGGGTGCCAGTGTTTCTCCTTTCCCTACCCACTGTCTTCTGTGCTTGACATTTTTGTAGAGAACCCATTTCTCATCACCAGTCACTATTCAGTCTGTAAAAGGTTCATTCATGAGATGTGGTAGTGAAGAAGTGCACACATTCACTCTCTGTGTTTGATTAGACTTGGACAGTTTGTGAGGAGCCCATCGACCGAATTTGCTGACTTTTCCAGTAGCATGCAGGTGTCAAGGAATGGTTGAATGACCAGATCCAAGCTTCTCTGCTAGATCCTCAACAGTTTCAGTGGGATTTTGTTCCACCAGGGTTTGCAGGACATCCTTGTCGAGCTCTACAGATCTTTCAGGGCAAGGCTCGTCTTCTAGGCTGTAGTTTCCGGCTCGGAATTTCTGGAACCACTGTTGACACTGGCTTACATTTATTGTCCGATCCCCATATACTGCATTAATATTTCTCACACTCTCTGTTGCATTGTTGCCTTTATTAAACTCATAAAGCAAAATATACCAAATATGCTCCTTTGTCACTTCCATTATAGCTTGGAAAAAACTTAAAATCGAACTGCACTCTTCAAAACTTGCACTAAGAATAAGAGCCAAGGGAAAATTACTACCTGCTTTTATAGCAAGTTGATGCAGGTAGTTTATCCCATCCTCCTCTGACTTTTAGTTCATGCAATTGAAAAAAAACGCATTATTTATGGGATGACCCAATAGTTGTCTGTGAGTGTGTGTATGTGTGTGTGTGTGTCTATCTTATATCTTTTACTTCTTTCAGTCATTAAACTGCAGCCATGTTGGGGCACTCACTGCCTTGAAAATTTTTTTGTGGAATGAATTGACACCAGTATTTTTTTTAAGCCTGGTACTTATTCTATTGATCTCTTTTGCCAAATCACTAAGTTTCTGTGACATAAACTCATGAACACTGGCAATAACTGTTGTCAAGTGGTGGTAGGGGACAAACACAGGCACAAAGATCCTCAGGAACACACACACTCATACAACAGGCTTCTTTCAGTTTCCATGTACCAAATCCACTCACAAAGCTTTGGTTGGCCCAGGGCTACAGATAAGACACTTGCCCAAGGTGTCACGCAGTGTAACTGAAACCAGAACCATGTAGCTAGGCAGTTAGCTTCTCCCCATACAGCCATACAATGTGACATGTCTGTCTGTGTGAAGCATTTTGTCCACTTGGCTGGTGATTTGTTTCAGCGATCACGGTCGATGGTCTCCAACACTGCATTGTTTGTCTTTAATACTGATTCACTTTCTTTAAACTTCATTCATTTATCTATAGCTTTCTATGGATGTTGAACAGCCTGCATCCTTCCTTCATTAAGAGCTTAGTTATAACACATGCCTGCATATGTAACACCTTATTTACCTGCAATGAAGTAGAACAAGAAGAAAAGTGGACCTTTTCTGTTTGCCTACCACATTTCAATTTCTTCAATTTTTTTTCCAACTCATCTCAAGTCTGGTGTATTGATGTAGTTTTGTATGCTAATTATTGACATGAAATTCATTTTTGCCATATTCAATAAATAACCAGTTAATAGGTTTTAAAGTTTGCAAATTTTGGGTAGTAATAAGCCAAGTGTTGGAACTCTTGTTTACAAAAAAACCATAGTTGTTTACAAACTGATATTTTATGTTGTGTGTCATGCTTGTACCCATCTATTGGTGCTTTTGAATATTTTTGATATCCACCTCTTGGATGCTTAAAACTACAAAATGTGTTATTTACTTGTCTTTTGGTCATTTTTCACTTATTAAATGCTTAAAACATGTGCTATCATTGCTGTCATGCACAAAATGACAGCTTCCAAATCCTGTTTCCTAACTGGATAAAAATGACCAAACTTTAATCTTCTGTAATATTTAAAAAAAAAATTTTCTGGAACTAGTGAATCAGACTTTGGTATTCAGCATGAAAAATTATGTCAATACACCAAATGTAGAAATTTTCACTTAATTTCAAAATTTCAAAAAGAGCTACCAAACAGACAATATCCAGAAAAGTTACTAAATAGGAAAGGTTATGCACACTTTTGCCTTACTTTGGAGTTAGTTCTCACATAATAGACAGTTGGGTATGATTTTGGTTATACTTGCTTCCATCTATATGAGAGACAGGCTAGAAATCAAACACAAATCTCAAATCAAACTTGAAACATAAAATAATAGGGTATTTTTTGTGGGAGATTTTGTTTCTGATGAAGGGATATCCCTAATATCCCAGAAACAGCTGTAAGATTAACTTTTTCTTTATAAATGCACTGAAAATTCCACACAGCCTTGGCTTTGTTGTCTTATTTTATTTAACACACACACACACACACACACACACACACACACACACACACACACACACACACACACACACACACACACACACACACATCTTATATGTATATATATATCTTACATATGTATGCATGCATGTATCTTACATATGTATGCATATAAACACATACATAGACAAACACACACACATTCACCCACACACTGAGACATAAAACAACAGGGCACTTTTTGTGGGAGATTTTGCTGCTATTTCTTGCAGTTCAAACAGCAACCTTGAATCCTCCCTCTTTGCCTCTTGATGTTACTGTTATTGCTGCTAATCCTCCATCTCTCTACACAGCCAAGATAATCCGGTGATAGCATTGATTACAGAATATTATAACACCATCTAAAGCTGATAAATCCAGGTGTGTATGTATGTGTGTGCATGTGTGTTATGTCAGTACTGGTAGTGTGAATGGTGGTGGTGGATTATTTGTGAGGAGGAAGGTAGGCAGGCAAACATACATACATGGGTATAATGAGGGTGGATATAGTCAACATTGGCATATGATTGTGTGTGTGTGTGTGTGTGTGTGTGTGTGTGTGTGTGTGTGTGTGTGTGTGTGTGTAATAAGTACATACAATTCATCAGATTGGCAGAATCATTAGAGTTTTTAACACAATACCTTGCAGTATTTGTTCCAACTTGCCCTTTCAGCCTTTTGAGATTGATAAAACAGAGCACTAATCCAGGGTCGTGGATTGGCAGAATTGTTAATACATTAGATAGAATAACAAGTGGTATTTGTTCTGGATCTTTAACAACACATGTGGCACGCTACATTGGTTCTTTTCAAATGAAAAGAACCAATGTAGCTTGCTCATTGCCAAGTGGTAGTCTTCTTTGGAGAGGAACTTTTCAGATGCAGATAAATGGTTGATCTTCACCAACCACAGTCTTACACAAAATAGTGTATGAGAATTGACATTGATGCAGTCTCTTTAAGTGATCTGTGTTGTTTTTTTGCCTTTAATGAGTTTGTGCGTTTTCAGGATGTCGTTGATTTTTGGATCTCTAGTTAGTAAAGGAAGATTTTGCACAATAGTGTTGAATGCTTCACTGTTTCTGAGGTTGTGTGTTGATATAAATAGTAGTGTTTTGAGATGAGGTATGGTGAAATTAACTCAAATTTAGTTAGTCTAACTAACAAAATAGATGGATTAAATCCAGAACAAATACATCCACAGAAATAAATACACGTCCACTTAGATCAAACAATCAACATCCAAAACAACACAAACACAGAAAACTGACCCATCACCTAGAAGTAAATCATTCTCTATCTAATAACAAGGACTACTCATCAATTAGAAACAAGGTGGTGAGCTGGCAGAAACGTTTGCGCACCGGGCGAATTGCTTAGTGGTATTTCGTCTGCCATTATGTTCTGAGTTCAAATTCCGCCGAGGTCGACTTTGCCTTTCATCCTTTTGGGATCGATAAATAAAGTACCAGTTACGCACTGGGGTCGATGTAATCGACTTAATCCCTTTGCCTGTCCATGTTTGTCCCCTCTATGTTTAGCCCCTTGTGGGCAGTAAAGAAATAAGAAACACCAGAAGCAACCAACCTAGAGTTAGGAGTAATTTTTTCTCCCTAGCAACTAGAAACATCCAAGAGACCCCCTTTACTCCTCAACAAAGAAACTCAACCTACAGATCCTCATCCTATTTACATCAGCACCTTTAATTCTACCACACAAACTACAAATTAAACCAATCCCCAGCTCCCCAGCATTCCAAACATAATTAATCACCCCAACAATTCATTCCAGCGAAGAAACCCTAACCACGTGCTCCCAACCAGTTTACCCAGACAGCAACAACAACCTCCCAATATAATAAGTAATAATAATTCTGATTTAATTAATAACAATAATAACATAACAGCAATAACTTCCCAACCAAGCTCTTCGATCTTCTGTGATGTGATCTTAGCAGTGTAGGGTCATGCTTTGTCCTGATGAAACATCACTCCTTTTCGATTCACTAAAGCAGGTCTTTTTTCTTCAAAGCTTGGTTCAAATGCTCTAATTGCTGAGAGTAGACTTGAGCATTGATTGATGCATTAGGTGGTAACAATTCAAATCGAATTAATCCTTGGGAGAGGCATTATGCCAGTAATAAACACACGCACTGGTTCAGTCCTTTATTATTTTATATAGTTTTTTGTTAAATTATTTCATTGCACTCTTGCAATCTCTTCAGTAACTTGTCTCTCCACTTCCATTTATTTTGAATGTATG
>NC_069008.1:9380557-9381373 GCF_001194135.2 Octopus bimaculoides | reverse complement strand
ACCATGGGCAATTGTAAGGCCCTCATCTACGTGTATTTGGTGTTCAAAATTGGTTGCGTTTCAGTTATGAGGACCGACTCCTGTATTTGTCGCAACGATGCGTCATCGGGGTGTCTAGACAGGATTTCTATACTAATTCTGTCCAGTACACCACCATGTTGTTCTTTGGCATGCTGTTAGAGCACCGAGGTTTGTTTTTGATTATTATAGTCTCTCCAATGTTCGTTTACACGCTCAGCCAAACTTCTTGCCGTTTCACCTATGTATGTCGTGTTTCTGTTTTTACACTCACCATCCATACAGCTTATTTTGTAGACCACATTCCTGGCTTTGCAGTTGGCACCAGGACTATATTCGCACACAATGCAACTCTCCTCAACACACCTTGTTCTTCTGAAGGGATATGTTTAACATATTATTGATCTAATGGATCTCCCTGGTTTTTCTATAACATTTATCCTCAACTTGGTACTTTTGAGGATTTTTCGAAATCTGCGGGCCAGTTTTCCGTGTGGCGTGGCGTCCACAAACATTACTCCCTGGAACTTGTCGGTATTGTACCACGTGCTCTTTCTGTTTGTTTTGTCACTAATCCTTTGTAGTCTATTCCACTGTTTGTTACGGTATCTAGGTTGTGTTCCATCTGTATCTTTGGCAACAATCTCCTCAAATTTCTTGTTAGCTCCTCTGTATACTCGGATTCTATCTTTCTGGCTGTATCCCGAAAACTGCATTCGATGCATGAAGTCTTGAATATGTCTTTGCACCTCCCATGGACTGCACAGGGGGGATATGTTTTTCATTATTCTAACTAAA
>NC_069008.1:9379561-9380457 GCF_001194135.2 Octopus bimaculoides | reverse complement strand
AGCAAAAATAACAGTGAGAAGTGGATCGTTATTGTTATAAGGTCATTATTTAAGTTGAGATGAGAATATTTTTACAGCTGTTTAAGTATATCATGTTGGGGTAAATTTACATTTACTACATTGCAATTGATAGACCTCATTGGAACAATTGTATGGTAAAGTAAATAGAAGGAAGATAGAAAGAAAATGTGAGGAAAAAAGGAAAAATGTTTGTTAATTAAATACTCTTACATTTTAGTGTGGTCCATAATTTGAACTTATATATTGAATTTATGGACCACACTTCCTTGTATTTATCTTTGTCATACAATCGTTCTGATGATATCTATCAATTGCAATGAGGTAAATGCAAATTTACCCTAACTTGATATACTGAAACAGCTGTAAACATACTCTCATCTTAATTTGAATAATGACCTTATAACAATAACGATCCACTTCTCACTGTTATTTTTGCTCCATTTCTTATTCGTCTTTATATATTTTAAACCACAGTTTTACTTTTTAAATTACCTACTACAGTATACCTTATAATAAGGACCATACATACTGAGGTAATACCAGGAGTGCCTATGGATACCTCTATCCCTTAGATGGTTACATTAACTCTAAGTTATATCTTACGCAATATATAAATATATAAATGTATATATATATACATAAACAATTGCAGCGTGGAAGGTGTTTATAAGCCATTTAAAATAATACACAAAAGCCGTTAGATTCACTTCAACATTTAAATTTAATTTGTCAAAATATTTTCGTTGCTTTGAGACCTCGAACTTGCAGCACGGAATTTTGTCAGTGAACAGGTCGCGGTCTCAAAGCAACGAAAATATTTTGACAAATTAAATTTAAATGTTGAAGTGAATCTGGTGGCTTTTGTGTGTTATTTT
>NC_069008.1:9377560-9379262 GCF_001194135.2 Octopus bimaculoides | reverse complement strand
ACGCACCTTTGTTTTCGGATCACCACCACCTTATTATCTCCTTTTCTTCCTAGCTCTCCTGTGTGACCCTTCTGTCTGGCATTTGCCATGATAGATCGCTAGCCACTACACATTCTTTTTTCTCTCATTGTTTCTCTCCTTGTTTCTTTCTGTGTTCCTTTCTGTGGAAGAGCGTAGGCTCAAAACATTAAAGACTTTTCCACTTCCTGAACGTTATACTAATACATCTGTTTGTTGTTTACACCACTTGTCTTCGTTTTTTGTTTTTTTTGTGAATTCTCTCCCTATATATATATATATATATATATATATATATATAGTTGGACATTTATTTATTATTTGCTACAATCGTTTCCACACAATGTAGTTCTCCAAGAATACAGGTATTTGATTATGTAACTGTTTGTTTTCAGAATGAGTCCTAGTTGTGTTTCCTCAGGCAATATATGAGTGTTGTCTCTGTTAGTTTGAAGTTGTTGACTTCCAGGCCATCTCTTCTGTTCATTGTGGTTTGAATTTACTAACAGCTGATAGACTCATGGTATGTGCCATGAGAGCACATTTGTCAGAATGCTATGGATGGTAGGTGATGGTACTGTCTGGCATTTAAATGGGATTGGTCTCCCTGAGTATATATCTGACCACTGAAGAGTAAAAGTCAGCTTAAGATATTCATATATGTTGCCAACCATGAAGAACAAATTAGAAAGACTAATCCCATTTAAATGACAGACAGTATCATCTACTACCATTCATAGCATTCTGACAAATGTGCTCTCATGGCGCACACCATGGGTCTATCAGGCACTACTAAATTCAAATCACAATGAACAGAGGAGATAGCCTTGAAATTGACAACTTTAAAGTAACAGAGACAACACTTGTATATCGCCTGATGAAACATGGCTGATCTCATTGTGCAAACAAACAGTTGCATAATCAAGTACCTGTATTCTTGGAGAACTACATGCCATTGAAACAATTGTAGCAAATGATAAATAAATGTCTAGCTGTACTCCTGGGTGATTCTAAAGGTGGACTAGCTTTATACTGTACTCTACCATATTCCTAATGGAATCAGTGCTCAGCCAAGCATGATCTTTCTTTCTTGGCTTCACCGCCGCTTGCACAACAGTTTATTTCCCTGTCTACTGATTTTCATCCATGTTTGTTGCCTTAACTTGTCCTTTTAGTCGAAAGACACCTGTTGTTATTCATGCTCTTTGTGTTTGTAATCATCATCATCATCGTCGTTTAACGTCCGCTTTCCATGCTAGCATGGGTTGGACGATTTGACTGAGGACTGGTGAAACCGGATGGCAACACCAGGCTCAAATCTAATTTAGCAGAGTTTCTACAGCTGGATGCCCTTCCTAACGCCAACCACTCAGAGAGTGTAGTAGGTGCTTTTACGTCACCATTTTCTCCATTTTCTCGTTTTTTTTGTCCGTGTTCTCACATATTTGCCCACTTCCAAAAATTTAATGCCCTTAGCTTATGTTTTTGGGGCCTACCAATTTTGAACAGTCTCAATTGTAACAGGCCAAAACTGTTGTGATAATTGGAAGCTTGACTGGTGAATAGAAAGCCACAAATGTTCCATCCTGGTTTTCCTGTCCATCTTTGTATCATCTATCTGTCCATATGTTTTCATTATCGTCCATTACGTTCTTGTTCTGTTTATATATATATATATATATAT
>NC_069008.1:9374026-9375363 GCF_001194135.2 Octopus bimaculoides | reverse complement strand
ATATATATATATATACTACATATGTGGGAAATTCTGTCTGTGGGTGTGTTTGTAGAGTTGATTGTGAACTCCTCCTACATTGTTTTATTGATTTTGATGAAATTTGACACATGAGTAAAACTCGTGTCTGTAAACCTCATGGCATACTCAGATTGTTGAATAAAATCGATAATAGGGCCCCTGGAAGGGATCCTTATATATATCTAATATATTTCGTTTTAACATCCAAGGGAAATAACCCATTCATTTTCTTAAATCATTTGGTATAAATCAAATTGAGTATGCTTATTTCTTAGTATTTGAACTGTTAGAATTATTTTCACAATTTATCTTGTACAACCTTTAAACAAGTAAATAATATTTTCCTAAACGATAGATCCACTTATTTCGGTTAGTGACTTGTTCACAAATATACTGACCCTAGCAGCGCTGAGGGTAATATTCTCTGGGAATGCACAAAAGCCCTTTTCAGAATTATTTGCTCTGAATTGTTATCTCATATCTGATTAGCCTGTTATTACATAACATGATTCACAATTTTAGTATACATACCTTATTAGTATTTCCTCCTAAATTCTATATACTCTGGGACGCATTAAAACCCTTTTCAGGGCTACTTTATTTGAATTCTTACTATCAGGTAACTAATTTTATGTTATTACATAACTGACTTCACAATTTGGGTATTCATAACTTATTGAGAATTCCTAAAAACAAGATCCTGTGTAAGACTGTTCAGTATTATCTGTAAATGCACAATACCATTTTAAGGGCTACATACTTTGTATTGTTGTTATTGGATTAGCGAAACAATTATGAGAATGGAACCATGGATAAGCCCCACTTTCCTGGGAATTAGTGGGTACGTCAGCTAATATATATATATATAACAAGGAATACAAAAAATGCAACAAAAACGCAAAACATCCAGACAGCTAGATGATACAAAAATGGGACAACAAAATATCCAGACAGATGATACAAAAATGGGGCAAGAAAAAACATGGATGGGTCATTTGAAGTTTTCTTTCCTTAGTCGAGTTCCAGATTATCTTTGCAATTTTGGCTGGTTATACTCAAGATTGCTCCAATCTGGCCGGACCCAAGGAAAAACTAAGCACTAGATTCCTTGGAAAAAAGCAGCGAATGTATACAAAAACAAGGACGGAAAAAAACAGAGAATTGATACACGAATACAAATGCAAATAACAGGACATAACAACAGGTGTCTTTCGACTAAGGACGAATTAAATTAAGCAATATGTATATAAAAAAGAAAAAAGAAATGGGATAAGAACACAAAACATCTAGACAGCTATATATATATATATATATAT
>NC_069008.1:9360528-9370372 GCF_001194135.2 Octopus bimaculoides | reverse complement strand
GGGAGGGCGGGTGTACCACCAGCCAGGAGATAGACTTCTTAATCGTATATTCTAAATATTTGAGAGACAACAATGCATAAATCGTAATTTTTAAAAGAGCAATGAAACCTAGGTAAATAGAATAGATAAGTAGCTTGAATTTAGGAAGCCTTTGTGCAAAGAAAGATGGCTAAGCTTAGAAAATGAATAAGTATGAATTTAAGACAAAAACTGAGTTCAATTGAATTTCATGGAGAGAAACAAATAAATAATAGAGAACAGACTAAAGCGCAAAAAGGTATGAGAAAAATGTTGAGGCAGTAAATAAATAAAAATCTCTATCTTATCTGCAGCATAATGTTGGAGACTTATTTATGTCCCCGGAACCTGAATCCTTAAGGAAACTATGATAGAGAGGAGTAGAGAGAGAGAGAGAGACTGATTTAGAGAGAGTGAGATAGACAGAGGCATGGCAAGAGAAAGGCATATATTAGAGAGCGTGAGATAGGCGGAGGCATGGCGAGAGAAAGATATATATATATAAAGAGAGAGAGAGGGGGGGACCAGTCAAGCAGCACATCATGCTGGGTTTATTCTTTGGGCTGAGACATCAACGCTTAAATCGTAATTTTAAAAGGAGCGATAAGAATTTTTGAATAAAGTAAAGGAAAATGGGTAATGTAGATAGATAGATAGATAGATAGATAGATAGATAGATAGATAGATACATACATACATACATACATACATGCATACATACATGCTCAACCGCATGTGTAGGCTATGTCATGTTTCTATGGAAGATATTACGCATGTCACAGTATTACCTCCCTATGCAGCACGATGTTGTTGCTAAACAATTTACAGTGCCATCTACAAGAAAGATTGTCTTGAAATAAACTTAGAAAATCCTTGTTATGGAATACATTCATAAGCACCAACTCAAGGAATACTGGTGGAATATTCCCATCAAAACTTCTGTTAAATGTAAACATAACAGGCCGGATATTGTTGTCTGAGACAGAGGGGCAAAGGCATGTACCATCATAGAGGTCAGCTGCCCTGCAGATATAAATATCTCTTTGAAAATCAAAGAAAAAGAGCTTCTATATTCAGACAATGAATTCATATTCATATCAATAATACTTGGAGCACTAGGCTTTGTTAGTAAATGCTTAAAGGAGAATCTGGATAAACTGGGATTTTCAGAAAGAGAAATTGACCAGTTGGTTCATACATTACAAGTCCAATCTGAAAGTGGAACAGTAAAAATATGCAAGACTTTTTTCAAGTTCCAAATGTGAATTTGTCTGTGTTAACTACATCCCAAAGATGGAGCTTTGTATCTTTGTTAGAAACTAGCTCCCTCCTCTGTGAAGATTTATAATAATTAAAAAATAGAAGAAACATACTTACGTATATACATACACACATACATACATGTTTTGTAAATAACTTGCACATGCAAGTGCTACCAGTCAAGAACTCTGCATACCAGAAACCAGCAAGTGTATAGGGTCATCAGGGGAGAATGTGCACCATTTCAGGGCGTACCACTTGATGGCATCAATGTGCACCAGCCCCCACACTCACTGATATGAGGCTCCACTTGCTAGATCAACTGGTTATCCAATAAAACTCAATATTCTTCTAGCCATCACTCATCATCTCTTTTTAACCAAATCCAGTGGCTAGCCTTCTCCACTGTAGTTTGGATATTGTCATGGTGGTATTTTCTTCATGATGAGTTAGGCTTAATGATAACAACAGTTGTCTTACACGGTGTCCAACAAACCCTCTACATCCGATTTCAATTGGAAAGTGCTCCGCTTTCCAGCCTGTGTCTTCACATTCCTCGAAGAGGTTTACATAACAGTCAATCTTTCGAGCCCGAGCGGTGTCCATGTTATCTTCATGAGGAACCGTTAACTCAATTAGATTCACAACTTTCTTTTACACTACCTTAAAATATCTGGTTTTTATTGTAAAAGAATCCCTGACACCCTGGTAAATCTGCAGTCACCTCCCAATAGTCGTTCCACTTTTCATCTCTCACAGAAAGTTTGTTGTTCTTCTTCTTGAAACAGATTTGCTGACCTGAGTGCACGAAGGTAATAAAATTTCTAGTTGGTACTTTCAAAGGTCTTTTACACTGTTGTTGAGATCAATTTGGTTCTTTATAGCATTGAAGATAACCTTCAGGACCAGGTTGTATCTCTATGTATATCTGTTCAATGCTAGTGGACAGTTGGAAAGAATATGTTTCAGTGTTCTGACCTTTCTGCATTTGCATATATCATTTTCTGAGACATTCCATCTTACTAGATTTGTAGGTGATGGCAAAACATCATAGGATGAATGAATCAGAAAACTTAGCTGAGATGTGGTCTAACTCCATATCTCATTCCAACTTATTTTCCTCTCAACAACATGTTCCTCCCATCTCGTCATCTGACATCGTTGAATACATTGGATCAAATCAAGCTTGCTTCTCTCTGTTTCCCTCATTTTGACACTGTTGCTAACAATAGATCTGCTTTCGCTCCATATCATACTTGCAAACAGTCTGAACTGGTCTGCGCCAAAACGAAGTCCTTTCTGATGAATTTGCGTTGCACCCACCATATCTTCGTGTGTAAGAGAAGACAGGATGTCATCAGCCTCTGCCTCTGCTTTCCACTTCCTGGCTGTTTTCACCTCTGGTGGACTACGCCTGATTTCCTTGTCCTTCGATTCTCTCAGTATCATCACCGTTCGTACCTTCCCCAGTTTATATATTTCAACTATTGTGCTCTTCTATCTAGACAGTAGGGCGAGATTTGGCTGGCTACCATTTCTAGTAAGATTGAGAAACCACCTGGAGATTCTCTCATTAGCTCATATGTCATCATGCTGCTGTTCATTTAACGCCCAAGACTGACCTCTTCCCTAAAGCAATCCATCCATGATCATCCCTTTGTGCAATTCCAACTGCATCATCCAAAGTACCCATTATTTTTTTATTGTAGTGAAAATGATACTACCCTTCCTACATGACAAAGTGGTATGATAGAGCCACTATGAAGTCAGACAGTCAGTCATTGTAGGAGGTCATTAGTCGTAGAGTTGTTGTACAAGTTTCTCAGTTGGTGTCACTGTCAGTTATGTGATATATACGAGTTTGAGTTACCATCAAGGTAGATGTTTCAAAGTCATTGTCTTGCAGAGCTATCAGCGATAGCATGATAGATGACTGAAAGATAATAAGATGCGGAATATCACCATAACATAATAGTGGTGACAAGAATATTACAGTGCTGACAGTAACATGCAAGTGGATGAGGATCCACATTATAACAGTGGTGATGAGGAAATAAACAATTCATGTAGATGTTAAAAAAATTTTTTGATCATGCGAAAATGTTGTCAATTCACATGGACAACATTGAAAAGCTTTTCACATGGAGAAAATAAATATTCGACAGAGGAGTAACAAACATTGTTGTACATATTTTATGAAAAATCCATAAAATTATAGAAAACTTGTTAGATCTAGTTGAGTTGCAAAAACTGCAACAACTCAAAGAACAAGAACACGAACAAGTGTTACAGCAACAAATGCTACAACCAATGAAGTTGGTAACAAAACCTGAAAATATGTTTTCGCCAAAACATGTAGCAAATTCAATAAATGAATTTAAATATGACCCAGAAGAAGGAGTCACCTTCGAGGCATATTATTTTGTAAAAGAGTGCCAAGACTGGATGGACGAAATGAAGACATATCTAAATCTGAGGAAACTGGCAACGAGAGAGCATGAGAAATACTGTAACTTTATATTGCCTAAAAAAGTTTCTGACATAAATTTCACGGACACAGTTGATATTTTATGTAGCATGTTTAGTGAAAAAACATTGTTGTTCAATACACAGAAGTGTTTGAACACTGAGAAAAGTGATGGTGAAGACTTTACCTCATATACGTGTGGAGTGAACAGAGAGCGTGAGAGATTTAAACTGGATAAACTTTCAGACTCGTTCAAGCAGTAAGTCCCTGACCAAAAGTCAGGGACTTACTGTTACAAAGGACACAGAAGTCAGAAAGAAAATTCTCGCAAAGCTGGAAATGAACCAGGATATCACTCTCCAGAAACTATCAGAAGAGTGTGATATGATATTAAAAGTAAGGCACGACACAGAAGAAATCCAATGCAGAGATTGTTTACAGATAAAACCAGCGTGGAAGAGTCGGAAGATGGATAAAGTGTTTCACAAAACATGGTACACAACAGGAGATAAACCCATGTGGTGGTAGGTATCTGAGAGAGGAGTGTCCGTTCAAAAAAGCAATGTGTTTTGACTGTGGGAACATGGAACACATTGAATCGCACTGAAGAACTAAGATAACAAAATTTGGACGAAATGAGAAAAAATAAATAGTTTGTCATCAGAGAGAAAAGTCTGTACAACAAACAGAAAATTCATAAAGGCGAGAATCAAAACCACTAGTGTTAAAATGCAATTAGACATGGGTAGTGACATCACTATCATAAATGAAGAAACATGGTGACAAATCGGCAAGCTGAAATTATTTAAATCAAATAAAGTAGCATGTGGTGTTACTGGAAAGAAATTATATTTCATCAGTGAATGTATTTGCAATGTAACTTTTCAAGTTGAAACAAAAAGGGCCATCTATGCGATGCAAAAAATCACTAAACCTATTTGGCACAGAATGCATGGAGTTATTTAGAATGTGGGACCCAACCCCATTAATGTGCTCTGTGAAAATGTAGTCAGCACAGTCAAAAGTTTGAATGAAGTCAAACAATTGAGACAAAAAATTAAAAAATTGTTTCCAAATGTTTCCTTGGCAGGATTAGGCTGTTGCACTAAAACAAAAGCGAGGATTGTGTTAGAAGAAAAGGCAACACCCATTTTTAGGCCCAAATGGAATGTGCCATTTGTGACATTAGACCACATTTGTGGCATTATATCAAGACTAGAAAGTCTAGATATAATTGAAGAAGTCAACCATTCAGCCTGGGCAGCTCTGACAGTTTATGTAAAGAAAAATATTTAGTTTGAGGGGGGGGGGGGGGACGAAAAGGGGAGATGTTGTAATGAAAATTGTACTCTCCTTCTCATGTGACAAAGTGGTATGACAGAGCTACTATAAAGTCAGACAGTCAGTCATTGTAGGAAGTTAGTAGTAGTAGAGTCATTGTTCAAGTTTCTCAGTTGGAGTCAGTGTCACTTATGTGATATATACAAGTTCAATTTACTGTCATGGTAGATGTTTCAAAGTCATTGTCTTGCTGAGCTGTCAGTGATAGCAAAATAGACAAGTCAAAGATAATAAGACACTACAACATAATAGCGGTGACAAGAATATTACAGTGCCAACACTATCAAATAAGTGGATGAAGATACACATTATAATGCTTTTTTTAAGATGGCAGTCTGATTAAGCTGTTTGTTGTTTCTAGCAGAAGAGAGAGAACAATTACATCAAAGGTTCCGTTGTTGTCTCATGAGCATACATGTGTTATTGAAATGGTGTTAATTATGTAATATTCCATTGATCACATTGCTATATCACACTCTGATACAGCCATGATCAACATTGTATCAACACAGCTGTATACATAAAAAAAATCAACTCCTTATGCACAAATGTTGCTGCAGCAGCTGATAGTGTCAGAAGAATGCATCAAGAACCAAGCAATGTGAACAGCAATAGTAGAGGAAGGCTACACAGAACTGGTAGTAGTAGTAGTAGTAGTAGTAAGTGTTAGATGTTAGATATTTGGATATGTGGGAAAAAATCTATTATGTTGCGGACATATTTACTTAATTCATGTGTGTGTTTGTGTGTGTGTGTGTTGTGTGTGTGTGTGTGTGTGTGTGTTGTGTGTGTGTGTGTGTGTGTGTGAGTTGTGTGTGTGTGGTAGAGTGAGATGGGATAGTTCTGGGATAAATAACAAAGAGATGAGCAAAAGTGGCCTTAGAAACCAATAAGCAATGTATATACATATATGCTTGTGTGCGTAAGAGTACATGTGTGTTATATGTGTGTGTGTGTGTGTATACCTATATATGCAACTCTTCTTCCATCTCTCTCTCTCTCTCTCTCTCTAAATATATATATATATATATATATATATATATATATATATATATATATATATATATGTATATATATATTTTGTTGCATCTAGGGAGAGTCATTATGCCAATATAATTAACACCCACACGTGTATAATTCCACTCCTTTTCTTTATTATTAGTCAATTGGTTAAATATCCGATAGACTAATTTGTTTTGTTTTTGTTTGTCAAAGCTCTTTCGTTGGTACTTGCAACCTTTTCAATGACTACATGCATGCACACATATACACGCACATATGCATATCCTTTTAGTGTGGACTGTTGTAAAAAAAGAGTACTCACTACCATAGTCAAGATTAACAATATTTTATTTTGGTTGAGTTAGTCTCTATCTCTTGCAACTTTGAATTTCACCTGTAGGATCTTCAGGCAAGTTGTCAGACATTGTCAACATTTGACTGAAGATCCTGTAGTCTTCAGAGCAGCAAGAAACTGACTTAACCAAAATAATATATGGTTAGGGCAGTGGACTCGTGGTCATAGGATCGCGGTTTCGATTCCCAGACCGGGCGTTGTGAGTGTTTATTGAGCGAAAACACCTAAAGCTCCACGAGGCTCCGGCAGGGGATGGTGGCGAACCCTGCTGTACTCTTTCACCACAACTTTCTCTCACTCTTACTTCCCGTTTCTGTTGTGCCTGTAATTCAAAGGGTCAGTCTTGTCACACTGTGTCACGCTGAATATCCCCGAGAACTACGTTAAGGGTACATGTGTCTGTGGAGTGCTCAGCCACTTGCACGTTAATTTCACGAGGAGGCTGTTCCGTTGAACGGATCAATTGGAACCCTCGACGTCGTAAGCGACGGAGTGCCAACAAAACAACATATATATATATATATATGTATGTGTGTGTGTGTATGTATGTATGTATGTATGCATTATGTAAGTATATAAAAGAAAATTAAGAAAATAGAGATCATCATAATCATCATCATTATTTAATGTTCATGTTCCACGCTAGCATGGGTGGGATGGTACCACAAGAGCCAGCACCAGATTTCTGTGACTGTTTTGGCAGGATTTTTACAGCTGGATGCCCTTTCTAACATCAACCACTCAGCAGAGTGGACTTAGTGCTTTTTATGTGGCACAAGTACAGGCGAGGTGTGTAGTGCTTTTACGTGGCACAAGCATAGGTGAGGTCAGTTTTGGCAAGGTTTTTACAGCTGGATACCCTTCCTAACACCAATCACTTTACAGTGTAGACTGGATGCTTTTAAGTGGCACCTGCACTGACAAGGTCACAAAGTACTTGCAGGACAAAAAACTTTTAAGAGGGGAGGAGGCACTGGAGGAGATGATGATGAAAAGGTGAGGAGGAGATGATGATGAAAAGATGAGACAGATACAAATGTCTTGCTGTAGAGGAAGTACAAGGCTACCCGGCCAGAGAGAGAACGACCAGGAATGAAGACAGAAAGAGGTGTGCTACTGCAAAGAAAATACATGGTTTCCCAACCTGAGGGAAGTGCAGGAGGAGAGAGAGAGAGAGAGAGCGAGAGTGGGAGACCGCAAGATGGAGATGATGACAAAATGCCGGGCATGCTCGCAAGGAACGGGGATCAGAGTATAAATGAGATGGTTGAGTAATGGAAAAGAGAGATATAGATAGTGGCAAGTGCCAGGGCATACCTTTGAGGTTCAAATGCCATAATATAAGTGACAGGATATTGTGAAGGGAGTGCGATTAAAGAGTGCGAGTAAGTGGCAACAAATATAGAGTCACAATGGGATGATAAACATTAATACAGCTGTCATATACATGTGATGCTGCATACATACTTTCATAAATACATAGATATATGCACACACATACACACACACATGCACACACACACACACACACACACACACACACATAACTAACTTTTAAAATACTGAGGAAGGGAGGGAAAGGTGGGTGTAAGGAATACGTTGCTTTTAGGAGAGGTGGCTTTTCTGCTGTCCATCTCAAAGAAACACACAGACACACACACACACATACATACATAGATACGTACATACATACATACATACATACATACACCTACTATACACTATTTTAAACTCGTGATTACCTGTGTGTAATTTGTAAATGTGTGTGTGTGTCACATTCTATAATTGCTTGTCTCTCTACTTTTGTAGGGTCTTCCCTGTTGCTGTCACATATTGTGAAATTTTAAAATTACATCAAAATTTTTCAAATTTGATGTATTGAAATAATTTTCTACGTTAAATTTGGTTTTGTTATTTATTTATTCCAGAAAAACTGCAGAAAAATGTTTCTGAGGTTTTAAAGTTTAATCAATTTTACCTTATCAGAAAACAAGATTTGGAAGCTGGCATTTTCTGCATGATAGCTATCACAAAATGAAAGCAAAATCATTAGAAGGAGGAATTTTTATTAAACAAATGAAAGCAAAGCATTACGATGACTAAAGTTGTTAGAACTTCTAAAGTTTTAATAAATTTTAATGAATAAAGTCATGTGAAACAGTCAAACAGACACATAAATAATTTAAAAAGGAGAAAAATCCTCAACAAAGTTTTTTTTGTGAAAAATTACACAAATCTGTCCTGATCAAGAGGTCTATCTGTTTGGGAAGGCATGGTCTGACATGGAATAAACAAAAATTTTTATAAGACATTCTATTGTAAAAATTGTCTGACAACGACAAGCTATTCATCTATGGAAGAAAATGAAAGACATTATCTATAGTTTTATTGTTTCAGTATGTTGGTAAAGTTTTAATAAATCTTACTATGATGATTTGAAAACAGATATAAAAACTTCAGAAATTCTTACAACTTTGGATGTCGTAATGCTTTACTTTCATTTATTTAATAAAAATTCCTCCTCCTAATGATTTTACTTTCATTTTGTGATAGACAGCTATCATGCAGAAAATGCCAGCTTCCAAATCCTGTTTATATATATTTAGATTGTTACGAGTTTATGTAAATGTATATAGAATAATATATAAGTTGAATAGAGTTAAAACATAGTCTAGTTTTCCTGTATTTTATACATACATATGGATAGATCCATTAAAACAAAAAAATGGACAGATTTTTGCAAATGCAGATATGAACTGCAAAAGCAGAAATTTGATCTACTGCATTAAATGCCTGAATTGTGAGGCATTATATGTAGGCAAGACAGGGAATGCATTATCAGAACATTCATGAGTCCACAAGCAAGAAATTCAGAACGTCAATGTTTGCCAAATTCCATTGAGCAAACATATAGAGGTATGTGGTCAGAAAATTAAAAAAATTTTTCTTTTCCACAAACTACAAGACACAAGTGAGGTTGGAAGAAAGATAAAAGAAAAACGTTTTATTAAAATGTTCAAACTTGTCCTGAATGGAAGTAGCAACAATAATATAACAACCAGTTAATGATGTGGATTAATAAATATAAACACGTTACAGAATATCGGCACACCTGGCAAACTGTGATGTTTAAGAGCATGTGGATTGATTAAAACGGTATTCTAAAATATTCAGCTGGTTGGAGCGTTCTAAGAGACACTAAAGTTGTCTAGAACTCAACTGTGAATTAAACACATTTGAAATCCGATGAGTACACTATGTATGAAAGCATTAATTTTGTTAAAATACCATAATAAAAAACATGAGAACCAGACTATGTTTTAACTTTATTCAGCTTATATATTATTCTATACATACTTACATAAATTCAAGAGAAAATATGTATATATATATATATATAT
>NC_069008.1:9359184-9360176 GCF_001194135.2 Octopus bimaculoides | reverse complement strand
TTTCGTGCAGCTGAAGATTGCTCTTCATATTGCATTTAATGTAATGCTCGCATTACTTAAATAAATTGGAGTAGCATGAAACGTGCGTACTACAATCACCTTTGAAATCCGTGTTGCTTATTTTTTGATTTTTTGATCACCTATCCTTTTGGAATACGATATTCGGGTGCCTACGCATAAGTACCATATTCAACCTTGAATCTATATATATATATATATTTTTTTTTTTTTCTCAGTGTTTTTCTCCGTATTCTTTCTGTTGAAGAGCGTAGCTTGAAACGTTAAAGACTTTCTGTATTCCCAAGCATCAAACTAATACATCCTTTTGTTGTTTACACCACCTGTCCTCGTCTGTTGTTTTTTTTTCGTACATTCTCCCATATATATATGTATGTATGTATAGATATATCTATGTATATATATGTATATAGTTGAAATTTACAGAAAAACAAAAGACAAAGACAGGTGTATGAACAACTAGCAGGTGTATTAGTTTGATGTTCGGGAAAGTGAGAAAGTCTTTTACGTTTCAAGCCTACACTCTTCGACAGAAAGGAATAAGAGAAAATAAACAGAGAGAATAAAAAAACTTGTGGATATAGCAGTCAAGCATGGCAACTGTATATATATGTGTGTGTGTGTTTTTGTGTGTGTGTGTATGTGTGTGTATGTATGTATATGAATCTATAGTGTGCGTGTGTGTATATGTATATATGTGTGTGTATGTTTGTGTATGTATATATATATATATATATATATATAAAGTGTAGTATATTGCCACTTAAGTGTGGCTGACCCCTAGGGGTGGATGTTACTGTTGCTTTTAGCCCCAGGAGGACATCTCCTCCAGCTGGCTTATCGACACACGACTGTGTCCTGTTTGCCAAGGGAGTTATCCCTCTCACCTCGACCAGCAGCACGAACGTATCCGGATTTCAGGGTTATTTCCCTTCGTCGGCGTTCGACAGCTGATGACCTTGGTGAGAGAGACA
>NC_069008.1:9357388-9357962 GCF_001194135.2 Octopus bimaculoides | reverse complement strand
ATATATATATATATATATATATATATATATATATATACGTGTATATATTTATATATATGTATGTATATGTTCTTTTATTCTTTTACTTGTTTGTCATTTGACTGTGGCCATGCTGGAGCATCACCTTTAGTTGAGCAAATCAATCCCAGGAATTATTCTTTGTTAGCTTAGTACTTATTCTATTGGCCTCTTTTGTTGAACCGCTAAGTTACAGGGACATAAATACATCAGCATCGGTTGTCAAGCGGTGGGGGAGACAAACACACACACACATACACACACACACACACACACACACACACATATATGATGAGTTTCTTTCAGTTTCCGTCTACCAAATCCACTCACAAGGCTTTGGTCAACCTGAGGCTATAGTAGAAGACACTTGCCCAAGGTGCCACGCAGTATGTATATATCTATGTATATGTGTGTGTGTATATATATATATGTATATGTATACATGTATATGTATTCATGAAATATATTTATGGACATATATGTGTGTATATATATATATATATATATATATATATATATATTTAAAAAAAAATTTTTAAATATATATATATATATA
>NC_069008.1:9353113-9356656 GCF_001194135.2 Octopus bimaculoides | reverse complement strand
GGGCTTCTTTCAGTTTCCATCTACCAAATCCACTCAAAGGCTTTGGTCGGTCCGAGGCTATAGTAGAAGTCACTTGCCCAAGGTGCCACACAGTGGGACTGAACCCGGAACCATGTGGTTCGTAAGTAAGCTACTTACCACATAACCACGTATGTGTATGTGTTTATATATATATATATATATATATATATATATATATGTGTGTTTGTGTGTGTGTGTGTGTGTATGCGTGTGTGTGTTTGTGTATGTATGTATATGTATATACATGTGTGTATACATGTGTGTGTGTGTATATATATACACATACACATGCTATGCATACACACACACTCATTCCACACATATACATGTTTACTATATACACAGACAAACTCACAAGATTTACAGTGAAGTCATCCTGATATTGGATTTTCTCCATTTATGGACATTTCACACTGTTGTTGTTGTTGTTGGTACAGTTTTCTTAATTATAGAAATGGTATCAACACTTGCTTATCACATAATATCTTCTTCTTGTTGTTATTGCTGCTACTTCTACTGTCGTTATCGTTGACGTTGTTTTCTTAATTACAGAAATGGAATCAATTGATTCTTATCAGTTTATTACATATATTTTAGTGTTGTTTTTGTTATTGTTGCTTTTGTTGTTTTATTTTTGTGTTTTGGTTTTGTGGCTGATTCTGGTAGTATTTTGTTGCAGACATTCATATTCATTACTGCTATTCTATATATTTACTACTTCTGGTGGGGTTGATGATGATAGTAGTGATGATGGTCATTGTAGTGGTGATTATAGTAGTTATAATGGTTATGGCTACCATAACCATTGGTGGTTGTCGTAGTGTCAGTAGTAGTGATAATGGTGGTTGTAGTACTGATGGTTGTGACAGCATTGGCAGTAGTTGTGGTGATAATATGCAGTTATTTGTTCTACTCTCTCATCTGTTGCTTCTGTCTGATTAATAACTAGCAATGGCACACACGCATTTCTATATGTATTCAAGCATTTATGAATGTATATTTGTTCTTGGTATAATTTTTGAAATTTCTTACCAATGGAGTTTGAGTTGGATTCTAGCCAGAAACATGTTTCTTTCACCAAAGACTGTATATGTTATACATACTCACATAATTTAATTATTTAATTATTCCCTATTATCGCAACTGTCTGATGAATGATCATGTAAAACTCTGAGTAACAGTTTGTGAAGAATTTTATCAGCTTTCATAAAATAGTATATATGTACACACACACACAAGCACACACACACACAAGCACACACACACACATACACACAAACGTCTCACCAACAAAAAATGAAGAAGGAAATAGAAGTGTTGTTTGGAGATAGTATAAAGAGGATACTCACTTGCAAACTGATCACCCTCAAGCAGGAGTTAATGGTTGTCAGTGAGAAGTTATGATATCAGAAGAGAATAACCAATAGAAAAACAATAAAGAAAAACTTTAACGAGAACCAGGCAGCAGTGTTCAAAGACATCATAGAAGACATAGACTCCTGGAGGAAAATCTGGAGTGAAGATGCTCTGTGGCTGGAAGAAATTTGAAGAAGTTATTGTCCCTGCATTACACCCAAAACATACAGCATTGATGGTGATACCCTTGTAACTGTGATCCAGAAACTTCAAGAAGGAAAATCACGTAGAAGAGATTTGATTGTTGGATACTGGTTCAAGAAGCTAACCTACTGACCATAACTTTTCAACCTGTAAAAGCAAGCTCTCAATGGGAACTGTAGCATACCATACTGGTTAACTCTAGCAGAGACAAAACTGATTCCCAAATACAAAACCACCCACATGGCAAAAAGCTACTGGCCAATTACATGCTAGAACTCAATGTATAAAATATATACAGCATGTTTAAGCTTTTTCCTCCAAGACCATTGTGAAAGTAATAACACCATCACAGCAGAACAAGCAGTTGGGAAAAAGAGAGGCTGGGGATGTGTCGAGCAATTGTTAATCAACAAAACTGTAATGTCAGAGATGCAGGAGCATAGGAGGAATCTCATTTCAAGGAAGCCTTTGACTCTGTCCCCTACTTATGGATGCTAGAAGCCTTTCAACTTGCTAAAGTTCCAGTGAGAACAGTGAAAGTCATAGCTGACCTGATTTAACTATGGACCACCATCTTGAAGTTAAATACAAGGAGTGATTGTATTGTCACTGATAGAATACACTATCATAAAGGTATATTCCAAGGGATCAGCCTCTCTGTTATGTTGTTTATATTTTCTGTAACACCCTTGTCATTCATGCCAAGGAAATCTGAAGGATATCTCATTGGTTCATTAGGAAACAGAAATACCAAAATTACACACTGTTTCTTTGTGGATGACTTGAAACTCCATGTGAAGAATATGCATGAGATGAAAAAGAGCTTTGACCAGGTTACAACACTCTTAAAGGATATAGGGTTGGAGTTTAGTCAGGATAAATGTTGCTATATGGTTGTGAAAAGGGAAAACTGTAAACCAGACTAACAACTCCATCAATGACTTTATTGTTTCCCCTCTATCTGACGAGGAATGTTGCAGGTGTCTAGTGGTAGATAAAAACATATTTTACAATGACACCTGTAACAAGACGTGCATCACTAAAGAATATTACAGCCGAGTAAAGAAAATATGAACCTTAGAACTCTCTGCATTCAATAAAACGGTAGTCCACAATGTGTTTGCAGTGCCAGTACTCATACCGGCATTTGGGCTGCTTGATTGGATGTTCGATGAGATCCAAGCTATTGATGTGAAAACCCAGAAGATACTAACCAGCACACATAATTTTCACATCAACAGTGACATAGACTGCTTCTACCTAAAACGAAAACAAAGGGCAGAGGCTTAGCATCAACCCAGACTACCTTTGAATGTTGTATCATATTCCTTCGGTAACATCTTTTAACCACCAAGTGTCAAAATGCATTCTTTGACCAAGTTTGCATCCATGAGGCTGATAATACCATAAGACTTGGAAAGCAACTCTTTGAGCAGCATTTCTTGTCCAATATGGGAAGCTTGGGAGAGTTGGATCATTTTTTACATTTCAATATGCTATGGATTCTCTGTGCATAAGAAAGAATTCTTTACCAACTTGTAACATTCAAAGACTTGTAACGTATATATGCCAGGGATATAGTTTCAAATGGGTGTAAACTGAAACAACAAGAGCACACTTTTTAAAGGGTAGTGATTTCACCCAACCCTCTCAGGGGATGGTGTGAGTTAGGACATATATAGGGGAGAGTTGGGACACAGGGGAACCTGGGATAAGTGATATTTTAATTGATTGTATGCTAAGATAGGTGCAGGAGTGGTTATGTGGTAAGTAGCTTGCCTCCCAACCACACGGTTCTGGTTTCAGTCCCACTGCGTGGCACCTTGGGCAAGTGTTTTCTACTATAGCCTCAAGCTGATCAAAGCCTTGTGAGTAGATTTGGTAGATGGAAACTGAAAGAGGCCCATCATATATATATATATCTGTCTATATATATATATATATATATATATATATATATAT
>NC_069008.1:9344379-9352918 GCF_001194135.2 Octopus bimaculoides | reverse complement strand
CATATATATATGTATGTATGTGTGTGTATATGTTTGTGTGTGTTTGTCCCCCCAAACATCGCTTCACAAATGATGCTGGTGTGTTTACGTCCCTGTAACTTAGCAGTTCATCAAAATAGACCAATAGAATAAGTACTAGGCTTACAAAGATTTGCTCGACTAAAGGCAGTGCTCCAGCATGGCCACAGTCAAATGACTGAAACAAGTAGAAGAAAGTGAGATGAAACACTTACATAACTATATATAAATGATTTGTATTTTAATTTTGAAGCATTGAGAACTCCACATCGTTCAACATTCAGATTAGCAGTTTCAGTGGAAGTTGATGGTTCCTGTGAAATGTCGGGTGACTCTGTCATTGAATAAGAAACAGGTGTTTCTTTAAAACTTGATTTGAGAATATCTGCTTGGTTTTCATAAGATGATGCTGGAAGATCTCGATCTGTTACTACTGCAGGTGCAAACTCTGTCTCATAGAATACATCTTGGTTAAAGGGATAGATTCCCATTCGTTGAAACCCAGAGATAATGTTTTGAGCAGTAAGACCATGTATCTGAGCATGTGAAACAAACTCAGGAATGTCATATATTGTAATTGACTTTCTGGACTTTCCTATTATCAACTGCTTGAATATATGCTGTCTTGAATGGCTTATAGCAGCTCACATCCAATGGTTGGAGCTTGTGGCTTGTGTGAGGTGGGATTGTTAATAATATCATCCAATTTTTCTTGGTCAAGTCAATAGCTGCAAGAGACACATGAGTTTCATGATTGTCCAAAATTAGCAACACTTTCTTCTCTTTGCTGCACCTGGTGTAGGCTATAAAGTGTTTTAGATAAGTCACAAACAGATCTTCATTAATCCAACCACTGGAATTGGCTCCTCTGATACCACCTGCAGGACCACTTGGATAAAATAATCCCTATTGTGTTTTCATGGGAAGAACAGCAGTGGTGGAACAACACTTCCTGTTGTATTAACTGCATACACGACTGTTACAAGTTGTCCTCTCTCTCTGGAAGTTATAGATCCTACTTGTTTCAGTCCCTGTGTAGCAATAACATTTTCAGGTTGCTGCACAGCTGTGCACCCAGTTTCATCTGCATTATAAATGTCATGGCAATCAAACTTGTGCAGATCCATAACACTCTTTAAGTTGTCGTAAAACTTGCCAACATTATAACGATTGAAACCACTTGCTCTAGCAAGAGATGTAGTCTCTGGTGTTCGAATTGCTAGATGGTTTCTTTCTTTAAAGGATATCCAAAAATGTTCACCAGTCATTCCATTTTGTTGCCAAGAATCAGGGATCGTAAGATTGTTTCTTAATGCATATTCCACTATCACCTCACGGCATTTATTTTGTGCTCGGCTAATTCTTTGTCAGCCAATAACTCAGCTTCCATCTCTGATGAAAATGTCATATTTTTTATCCTGTAATTTTTATACCCAAACGCTTTATTTTGCTTGTCATTTTGTTGATTGCATTTGGCTATATGTCTTTTTAGTGTGATTCTTACTGTATTAAAATCTTTAGCAGCAGCATGGATACTGTATCCTTCCCTGATGTGATCTCTGGCCCTACTTAAATCGTCCTCTGCAGCCCCACAATTGGTCATCCAGACATATTTCCGAGGCATCTGAAAAAGTCAATACATGTGCAAATTTTAGCCAGTATAAAGGCAGGTAGATTAAAATTTAATCCTTTATGTTGAATTGAAACCCTATGCAGTTTAGCTTCAAGGCACTTAAACTCAAAAGCAAACACAACTCATTGAAAGCTACCAGAGATTTTGCTATTTATCACAGGAAGTAAAATTAACAGGTTAAAATTGTTTTTTCACCACGCATTAATAAAGGGAGAGTTGGGACACTGCTCAACTCTCCCATACATAGCTGTCCCAACTATCCCTACTTCCTTCCATCTTAACTTTATGCATCATTGTAACTGTAATGTTAGTCACATGGATTTTTAATGATCACAGTCATTGAGAAACGATATAGGTATATGACAAAATACATTCAATCAGAATGTTACATACCACTACAGAAATATGAACATGCTTACCTTCAAGCCCAACCTTTACTTTTTGGTGTAAAAATTGATTTTTTCACAAAATAACTGTATAAACTGCCTACACCTATTAAATGTATTAGATCAGCAGAAACATTTCTAGAAGTGATTCCAATAAGTGGCAGTAATTGCTTTTTATAATTTATAGATTTAGGGAATAACAGAGGAATTCAAGACAGGATGCCCCTGGGAGCTTCTCAATGCTGATGACCTTGCTCTAATTGCTGAGTCACTATCAGAACTAGAGGAGAAGTTTCAGGTGTGGAAGCAAGGACTAGAATCGAAGGGCCTTAGAGTCAACCTAACAAAAAAAAAAGTCTTAATAAGTATCCCTTCAAGTAGATAGCCCTACTCAATCTGTAGAAAAGGTGTAGGAAGAAACCCCATACGATGTACCCAGTGTAAGCTATGGACACATAAGAGGTGCAGGAATATCAAAGGAAGGCTAACTGGGAAGATAGTTTTTGGGTGTAACAAAATGCTCAGGGACAATAAACACTGAAAATGTGCAGAAAACAGATTCCATCACATGCTAAGGGGAAAAAACTAGAAGTAGTTGATAGCTTCTGTTACCTAGGTGACCAAGTCAGTAGCAGGGGTGGATGCTCTGAGAGTGTAGCTGCTAGAATAAGAATAGCCTGGGCAAAGTTCTGAGAGCTCCTACCTCTGCTGGGTGATAAATGGCCTCTCGTTCAGAATAAAAGGTAGATTGTATGATGCATGTGTGTGAACAGCAATGCAACATGGCAGGGAAACATGGGCCATGACTGCTGAGGACATGTGTAAGCTTGCAAGGAATGAAACTAGTATGCTCTGCTGGATGTGTAATGTCAGTGTGCATACATGACAGAGTGTAAGCGTCCTGAGAGAAAAGTTGGACATAAGAAGCAACAGATGCGGTGTGCAAGAGAGACAACTGTACTGGTATGGTCATGTGTTGCATATGGATGAGGACAGCTGTGTGAAAAAGTGTCACACCCTAGCAGTAGAGGGAACCTGTGGAAGAGGTAGACCCAGGAAGACCTGGGATGAGCTAGTGAAGCACGACCTTCGAATGTTGGGCCTTACGGAGGCGATGATAAGTGACCGAGACCTTTGGGGATATACTGTGCTTGAGAATACCTAGCAAGCCAAGTGAGACCATAACCGTGGCCTGTGCCAGTGCAGCATAACCAGCCTATTTAAACTCTTAAATCATTGGTCAATAAACTGCACTTGCGATGACCTGTTGAGTCAAATGAAGTCATTGTCATGGCCAATGCCAGTACCCTCTGGTTGGCACCCATGCTGATGGCATGTAAAAAGCACCATTTGAGTGTGCTCATCGCCAGTACTGCCCGACTGGCTCCCGTGCCAGTGGCACGTAAAAATCCCCATTCGAGCATGGTCGATGCCAGTACCAGCTGACTGGTCCCATGCTGGTGAAATGTAAAAAGCACTATTCAAGTGTGGTCGTTGCCAGTGCTGCCTGACTGGCCCTCGTGCTGGTGGCACATAAAAAGCAACCACTATACTCTCGGAACGGTTGGCAATTGGAAGGGCATCCACCTGTAGAAACTTTGCCAGATCAGATTGGAACCTGGTGCAGCTTTCTGGCTTGCAAGCCCTCAGTTAAACTGTCCAACCCATGCCAGCATGGAAAACGGACGTTAAATGACGACGATGATGATGATGATGAGGGTAAATTGTTGTGGCTCAACTCCCCCAAGCTTCCTCTAACTTTAAATGTATGTCCAAAGAAGTCGCACGACTCTACTGCAATGTACCATCAGATGGAAGGATGAGTGTATCTCAGTAGAAGACCATGCATGGATATATTCGTAGACAGCTCCAAGATGATAGTAACATTGATCATCAAAGCAGTTTATCATGGACCAACAATTGGATTACTACCTTCCACTTAGAAGAGTATGCATTTGCAATCCAGGAACAGAAACTATCAACCAAATATCTGATTCACAAAAGGGACAGAGATGCAGGAAAAGCAGCAAAATGTGACAATCAATGCAGACTTTGTGGAGTTAACACTGAAGACATCACCCACATCATAAGCAGTTGTCCAAAACTGTCATCACAGTATTATCTATTGATGAGACATGACGTTGTGACTAAGACACTCTATAATGAGATTTGTTGGAAGGATAACCCTGACGCCAAAGAAGCAAGAACCCACAATATGGTGGAAGCCATAGTCACTCATAATGAAAAGGAATACTGGTGGAATGTACCAGTGAAGACCTCAATAAAATGTAAGCACAACAGACCTGACATAATGATTTGGGATAGAGAAGAGAAACTGTGCACAGTTGTGGAAATCAGCTGCCCGACAGATGCCAACATAAAGATAAAGATCAGTGAAAAAGAAAACATCTACGCCAAACTATTGAGAGATATACAGTTACTTTACCCAGATTACAAGTTCAGGTTTGTACCTGTAATTATTGGAGCAGTGGGGTATGTAACACACTGCCTAACTACCAATCTTGAGAAATTAGGCTTCTCAAAACCAGAAAGGAGAAAACTGATTTGAAGACTATAGAGCCAAGTCATTACTGGAACTATAAAAATCAGTAAAGCTTTCCAGAAGTTTATCATTTAAGTATGTATGAGCATGTCTAGACATGCAGCTATATGCATAAGAATACATACATAAAAAACAAAGCATACAAATCTATGTATACATACATCTAATATAATAAATGCAAAAACTAATTTCTGTGTGTCAGTGTGTCACACTTTTACCCCCTCTCACTAGTCATTGACACTCCTACTATTACTTATGATTGGGTGAGAGTAATAGTAGGCATAGTAGACTGATGGTTGTGATGGCAATGGGGTAATAGTAATAGCATGAGCTGTAGATGTGATAGAAGTGGAGGTGATGTTGGTGGTGGTAGTGATAGCTGAAGCAGTCAGGGACAATGGTGATAGTAAGCGATGTGAAAGACAGTGGTGATGGTGGTAGAGGGGAAGGTGGCGAAGTCAAAAGTATTGATGGTGGTGGCAAAGGTATTGATGGTGTGTGTATGGCAGTTGTGGTGGTGATGGTGGTGGTTATAGACAATCAACAGAGAGAGAGAGAAAAAGAAAGAAAGAAAGAAAGAAAGAAAGAGAGAAAGAAAGAAAGAGATTAGACAGGAAAAAAATTGTACTGACCCCTCATTGGGAAGACAAAAAATGTTGTTTATCATGAAGCTTTGCATTAAGTTCCAACTTGACAAATTATATCATTGCTTTGATGAAAATTGTTCATTGTTTGGAAAATATTGGTCAAGTTTAACAATATTTTAATATGTACTCAATGCATGAAGTGTCATTGTTGGGCCCAAGATCCATTGAAGAGCCCTCCACAGGAGCTACCTTTAAAGCTGCCTGATAGGGTAGCTTTTAAGCTAGTACATACATACATACACACATACATACCAACCAACCAGCCAGCCAGCCAACCAGCCAGGAGAAGGCTAATTTGAAGACTACAGATACAACCCACCACTGGGACTGTAAAAATCTGCAAAACTTTCCAGGAGTTTATCATTTGAACATAGCACTATTAAGAACCAAAGTTATCAAAATGTGATAAATTCAAGCTTTGTAGTATTAACATCGAAGATGTCCCCCACATCATAGTCGGTGCCCTCACAGTATTACCTGCTAATGAGACCAGATGTGGTTACAACACTATATAATGAATCTGATGGCGTAACTGCAGATTTCTCATCAATTCACTATGTATGTTCCTTTTTTCATTAACCTTTAACATTTTGTTGACATCTGCTGGGCATCTGATTTCCACTACTGTGCATAGTTCCTTTTCTTATGTTTGCATTTTATTGAAATCTTGACTGGAAATTCTACTAGTATTTTTTCAAATTATGTATGGTTATATGTTTCTCGTCATAGTATCTTATTTTTGTCTTTTGGGATTATCCTTTCTATGGATTCATTATATTGTGTTGTAACCACATCTTGTCTCATTGGCAGGTAATACTGTGAGGGCACCAACTTATGATGTGGGCAACATTTTCAATATCAATACTACAAAGCCTGCGTTTATCACATCTAGATGGATTATCTGTATTGCAATCTCAGTTGTTAGCTCTGGATTGACAATTTTAGTTCTTAATGGCTCTGTCACTTAGAAGTTTTCTGGAAATATAGCCATGCATGATGTTTTGCTAGTATGTATGCCTTTTTTTCTCATAACCTGCTGCAGTAGAGTTTTGCAACTTCTCTGGTTACACATCCTAGTTTATCAGTCAGAGAATACTTTCCAAAAAACTCCTTTCCAATTCTCTTGAGATTATTAGTTTCACACAAACAAACTTGATCCATAACAGAACTTTGACATTTGGGGGTTAGTAGATTTTATCAAAAAGATATGAGGCTACATCAAGATGCTATTTGGATCAATGTTAAGCTTCTGCTTCCTTGTTTTTGTTTTAAATAATGGTGGTCTATATCACTGTTGGTGTGGAAATTCTTGGTATGGGTTAACAATTTTCTTGTTTTAACATCAATAGTCCAGATCTCATCTATGCCTACTATTACTCTCACCTCAACATAAGTAATAGTAGGAGTGTCAATGAATAGTGAGAGGGGGTAAAAGTGTGACACACTGACACACAGAAATTAGTTTTTGCATTTATTATATTAGATGTATGTATACATAGATTTGTATGCTTTGTTATGTATGTATGTATTCTTATGCATATAGCTGCATGTCTAGACATGCTCATACATACTTAAATGATAAACTTCTGGAAAGCTTTACTGATTTTTATAGTTCCAGTAATGACTTGGCTCTATAGTCTTCAAATCAGTTTTCTCCTTTCTGGTTTTGAGAAGCCTAATTTCTCAAGATTGGTAGTTAGGCAGTGTGTTACATATCCACTGCTCCAATAATTACAGGTACAAACCTGAACTTGTAATCTGGGTAAAGTAACTGTATATCCAGCATTCATTCAAATAGCCAAAACGTTGGTATCATCACTGGCACAGCAAATACATTATGAGTTATCATTTATTGCATGCAGATAGTTATAAAAACTATATTTTCTTCAGCCTGATGTTATATTTCCTAGTTACAGGTTACTTATTATAGGTTCCTTCATAGGAAATATTTCTATTTATCACTACAAACCTATGTATAAATGTATGATTTTTCTTTGATTTTTATTTAAGTTCTTTTTGAGAGAGTTCAAGCTGATTGCTTAGCAAGGTGACAAAACTTTTTGAGTTAACCCTTTCGTTACTGTATTTATTTTGAGATGCTCTGTGTTTCTTTCAGTTACTTTAAATATAACAAAGAATTTAGTAAAATAACTTTGTGTTAGGAGCATAAATTGTGACTAAGGTTTGGTGGAAGATTTTAATTTAAAACTTATGAAAACAAGACATTTATACTCAGAGCCAGAGCCAGTTTCAACCAGGTTGGTAACGAAAGGGTTAAGAAAGTTTCCAGTGTTTGTAAATCTGTGGTTGAGTTGGTGCATTGGTTGAACTGTTCATGCATACTCCCAAGCATGTGCTTCTATTCTCATAAGAATCTTAGATGGAGAATTTTTGGAACATCTTATAAATCTTCACTGTGCCACTAATAGATTGGATATGGATAATGTGCATCAGTTTCTTTTACTCTTTCTCTGTGAGGCAAGTATTTCTAGGTGTGTGTGTGTGTGTGTATGTGTATCTGTGCATGCATATGTGTGTGTGTGTGTGTGTGTGTGTGTGTGTGTGTATGCATGCATGCATCTATGAAAATATTGTGTCTAATCTATCTATTTTTGATATGTTTCCTATGACTTGATGCCCTTCCTAGTACTTACCACTTTATTGAACGTACTGGCTGTATTTTATACTGGCAATTACACTAGATTTTAATGTCTTTAGGCAGCATAAGGTGTCTTCATCACCTGTGTTGTCTCTACATGATTGCTAATCACTTTACAGAGTCAGCTGGGTACTTTTTAGTGTGATACTAACACTAGTGATATTATTTCACAATCCTAATGAGTCCTTGCTATTCTAGGCTGTTTCTACTCTTTCAAGACAATATAACCACGAACAGGGTTAGTCATGTATAAATGCAGGAATGATTTTGTGTAGGTGCAGGAATGTGTGTCTGTAGGCTCAAGCATGGCTGTGCATAAGTGCAAGTATAGGAATATATAAACACAAATGGAAACTGAAACCTGACTATCATACAATACAATACAATACAATACAATACAATAGATAGATAGATACAGTCGAGAGGTGATAGTTACAGCTGCTCAGTATAGAAAATATGATGTTGAGCTGAAATGATTTGAACGTAAACTCTAAAATCTTTATTGAGGACTAGGTTCATGGGGTAAAGGGTGACTATAAGAGAAATCCAGGTGAGCTGATATGGAGATAGTGATGTAAATAAACAGGATTAGACTATATATATATATATATATATATATATATATATATATAT
>NC_069008.1:9340253-9343940 GCF_001194135.2 Octopus bimaculoides | reverse complement strand
CGAACGAGATAGTTGCCAGTGGCGCCGAACTGGCTCCTGTGCAGGTGGCACGTAAAATACACCATTTTGAGCGTGGCTGTTGCCAGTACCGCCTGACTGGCCTTCATGCTGGTGGCACGTAAAAGCACCCACTACACTCTTGGAGTGGTTGGCGTTAGGAAGGGCATCCAGCAGTAGAAACTCTGCCAGATCAGATTGGAGCCTGGTGTAGCCATCTGGTTCACCAGTCCTCAGTCAAATCGTCCAACCCATGCTAGCATGGAAAGCGGACGTTAAACGACGATGATGATGATGATGAATGTATTCAGAAGATAAACACACATGTACACGCATATATATATTTATATAAATATCTGTAGACATTTAAATTTGCATAGAACATAAACAATACAGAATACTCAGGAGGGAATCCATAGTATTTTAACTCAACAGCTGATTTTGGAAGTATGGAGTTACGTAATAATCATAATGTTCATAATTAGCAGATGGAATATGCAAAAAGTCAGAGGTATGCAACCAGTAAATGGTCATATAGAAATGTTACCATAAGACTGGCTTCCTTCATCAGGAGAAAGAATTGGCAAAAGCAGTTCACATAGTAGTGCAAGAGATTTGAAGGTTGAAGGGAAGAAGAGGAAGAAAAGAAGTAAAAGGCAGAGAGAGGAAAGATGCAAGCAGCTTAGGGAGGGAGAATAGAGAGTTAGAGGAAGTGCAAAAAAAAATCAAGGCAGAGAGTGGGAGGGGGAAGTCAGAAATCAGGAGAGTGAACAGAAGTAGAAAAGATGATCCGGAGGGAGGAGGAGATGAGTTAAGTTAAGGTCATTATGGTGGAAGGAGGCACCGCTGGTGGTTGGGTAATTTGCTAAGAACACCTTAAATCAATTAGGGATGGCTGCTGGCTATAGAGAAAGACAGGAAGAGACAAGTAATGAAATAAAGGAATGGGGTTTGGGGTAGTGGAGAAGGAGGGCTGTTGAGATTGAGAGAAAGATCTGAGGAAAATAGAGAAGAGCAGACTTTGAGGTGAGAGCTGATTATATAGAAAAATGGGAAAGAATTCAAGGAATAAGTGTAAGGTAGCAGAGGCGGAAGATATACTGAGTTATGGAGGAAGGTACAAGGATAATGGAGAGAGAGAGAGAGAGAGAGAGAGAGAGAGAGAGAGAGAAGGAATATGCTGCTAGCATAGCTAAGTGATAAGTTAGGACTTAATCATAACTAAGAGAGATTGAAGAGACTTTGCATAATGGGCAAAATGGAATAAAATTTATACTTACATGAAAAGATTATGTTAGAGAGCCTATTGAGTAATGAAGAGTTATGGTGTTGAAGGATAGCAAATGACTCCCTTGAACAAAACTTACAAACATGATGATTAGTATTGAGGTATGGGGAAGCCTTGCAAACAATAGACCAGAGAATATACTGAAACTTGAGGTTGTGCATGTATATACATATAGATATACATATAGATAGAGAGATAGATTTGATTTGTTTAAAGAAACTCCATTAAGAATGTAGGCATATCGTATTAGTTCTAAAATAACTAACTGGTGCACTTTAATCAATAGGAATTACGTAAATGAATAAGTGATGGTTAAATTTATTAACCATGTCATTCTTTCATGTACTAAATAAAGTAACACAGTCAATGTTTGTTTTTTTTCGAACAATATTGGCAGCTGGCTTGAAATATGTTTTAAGAGGGACAAATGTCATACTTAGCCCTTACTATCTGCTGGTATATAAGCCTGTTTTACCAGTACTAGTTTTTATGAGTGATATCACTAGGTTTAATGACATCTTTAGATTAGATATGCCTTTTAGAAATTCTATAATTCACAACCATATTCTGCTGTATACTCTTTTGATTGACTGAGTACCACCCACTTCACATTTATTAAATGTAGGTAATTCTGATTTGAAATTTCACTTTTTGATGAACAGTTGATACATCAGCATGTCATTGCTTGTTTGTATAATTGGTAAATCTGATGAGTTAAGAGTTGCATAATGTATTTCATATTCTTTTGGATGTTGTGCATACTACATACCTAACTGTACCATATTTATGTCACAATAAAGGTTCTTAATGAAACAATTGTAGCAATACCAAATAACCCATGTGGTTTGGAAGCAAACCTCTTACCACATAGCCACACCTGTACCCATAACATAGCATAATTCAAAAAACATGTAAGCATGATGTAAAACTGATAAACCAACATTGTCGAATGTGTCCAGTTTTATTTAAGACGGTAGGTTGTAACAGGAGGAAATTTAGCTGCTATTTATAGCAAAGTGATTAGCCATGTGGAAGCCTTACCTTGGTTGGTTTGAAGTAAACCTTGTTGTTGTTGTTGTTGTTTAGTTTACAGATCATTCCTGATATCAAATATCAGGAACCCACCACTACAACTAATATCCCCACCACCATCACTACAACCACCACCACCACCATTACTACAACCACCACCACAACACACCACCTCCTCCACAATCACTACCATCATCACCATTAGGTATCACTCACATTTTGTAGATTAGTAATGCCAGAGATTATCATTTTGGTCTATCTTGTGCTGTCCTTATATATATACTGTATTTTGAAGACTTAGTGGAGGCACATGGCCCAGTGGTTAGAGCAATGGACTCACGGTCGAGGGCTCGCAGGTTCAAATCTCAGACCGGGTGATGTATGTGTTTATGAGCAAAACACCTAAGCTCCACACGGCTCCAGCAGAAGGAAATGATGAACTTCTGCTGACTCTTTTGCCACTACTTTCTCTCACTCCTTCCTCCTGCATCTATCAGCTCACCTGCGATGGACTGGTGTCCTGTTCATGTTGGGAACCTATATGCCAATGAAACTGGGAAACCGGCCATTATGACCCAGGCATGGCTTGAGAAGGAACAAACAACAACAATATTTTTAAGACTTATTCCCACCAGTTACACTGGCCAATAAAATTTTTGTTGCATTGATAACAATTACTGTTACTTAATTTGAGTAAACTGAATTCAAATATGAAGTTAGTTTTTATCTGTAAGCTCTAGATTTTTTGCAATTAAAGTTTTTTCTATATTTTCCAAATTTCAAATATTTCCTGATATATGATGTAATCCTTATGATAATTTTCTTGTTATACTATCTTAAAACTAGGTGGAAAAAAACCAAATATCTATGCTTTGAAATTCTAACTTTATTCATATATACAAGTTAAAACACCACAATAAGAATTAGGCTATGAAAGTAATATTTCTTATTCTGATGCTGGGTAAAATGTTATCATGTGCCAGTTTTTTCGCTATCCACTTTTAAGTTGAAAATATATATTACTAGCAGGTTAAAGAGAATAATGAAATCTAAAAACGCCGTCTAGACTACGCATCATCTTTATATATAGAGATGTATATACACACATGCACCCAAACACACGTATATATATGTATATCAATATAAATATATGAAAGTCAATGAAGTTTCGTAAAAGAAGGTGATCATGTACATACTTTCTTGCTGTTGTGATTATAACACCTCATTGTAAACAATGTTCCTTGTTTTCCCTTGTGGAGCATATACAAATAGGGTTTTTTGTTGCTGCCCACTCTTGAGCAGCCAACATACAGTTGTCCATGTGAGAAGCAGGGCTCTTCCAAGAGAAGACCAGCTACAGACAGTGTTTG
>NC_069008.1:9334165-9339202 GCF_001194135.2 Octopus bimaculoides | reverse complement strand
CTCTCTTTCTCTCTCTCTTTCTCTTTCTCTCTCTCTTTCTCTCTTTCTCTCTCTCTCTCTCTGAAAGTATCTGTCATTACAGTATTGAAATGGTGTACATATACATGTATATGTATACATATGCACCTCTCTCTCTCTCTCTTTCTGTCTCTCTCTCTCTCTTTCTGTCTCTATCTCTCTCTTTCTGTCTCTCTCTCTCTCTTTCTGTCTCTCTCTTTCTCTCTTTCTCTCTCTGTGAAAGTATCTGTCACTACAGTATCGAAATGTGATTGTTTCAGTTAGCGGAATAGTTTCATTTTTAAAGTGAAAGTATTTGACATGAGTGTTTTTGTTTCACTTTTGACACGTAATACTTAAATAGTGGAGGAGATATTATGTTGCCGTGTGCTCGAACTCTGCAAGAAGTTAATTTTTTTTACTAAAACACAACTGGAACCCTAAGTAAGGCATGTGTAAAATTTGAATGAAATTGGTTGCGTAGTTCTCAAGTTTTAGGGATTCACACACACACACACACACACACACACACACACACAGACACACATTCTCATTTTTATATATATAGATATATAAATGATAGGTGTACATAATTGAAAAGCTGATCAGGACGGAAGATAAAACACAAACAGATCTTATCCAGGAAAGAATTTGTGCTTGAAGCTCTTGCATTTGTAGATTTTGTTAAGTAAATCTTGTTTAATGCTCCAGAAGTAGTCTGTTGTCATGTTTTTGTCCCATCACCCTTGATAATGCTCTTCCATGGTCCTGAGGTCTTGGTGGAAGCACTCTCCCTGTTTATCTCTTACATCTCCAAGATTTTCAGGGAACTGATCAATGTGACTGTGGAATAAATGGAGTTTAACGCTCATGCTACACGCAAGATCATGGAAAGCTGACAGCATATTATTTACAAGAATTTCATAGTTATTTATTTTTCTGTTTTCAAGAAAATTTTCTATGACTGCTACAAATGACAGCTATGCTGCTCTTTCCCTGTCGTTCATCTTTCTGACAAATTCGTCATCACATACAAGGGCATGAATCTAAAGTCTGTCAAACACACTTGCTTTGATCTTCTTGAATGACAAACCAAGAAATGCAGAAACTATATGTTGAAAACATTCACCATCAGTATCCAATGCCTTAGTGAATTGCTTCATCAAGCCCAGCTTTATATGAAGCAGTGGGAAAATAATCTTTTCTCGGCTAACAATTGGATCATTCACAATATTTGGTACACCTGCTTCCAGAGTCTCACAAATGGGCCACTTCTTCTGAATCCAGTGTTTCTCTCGAGCTCAGCTGTCCCACATGCAGAGACAGCAAGGATACTTTGTGAAATCTTTCTGTTGGCCACGAAGAAAATTGATTATTTTCAAATCTACATAAATGGTCCAGTTTTGCTCATGATATTTTAGTTGGTCAATAACCATTTTTATGTCATTGTATTCTTCTTACAGATGCACTGAGTGACCAACTGAGACAGCTCCATAAACATTACCATTGTGTGGGAGAACACACTTTAGGCTGGACTTAGAAATATCTAGAAATAGTTGCCAGTCATTTGAACTGTACAAGGAAATTCCTAATTCCTGGAGGAGACTGGGAATATCAGGACAGTAAACAAAATGTTTCCCTTCTGAAAAAAATTATACAAAAATCTGGTCTCATTTTAGAAAATAAGAAACTTTTTCAGTTTGATCGAGTAGATGTTTTTCTTGCAACCTGGATGTTAGAACTGCAGCTGCAGTCTTGGAGAGTCCCAAATCATGCATTAAATCATTCAATTCTGTTTAACTAAACTGTTGAGGAGCTGATTTTTCAGTACCATAAGAGAAGTCTTGGGATTCTGAAATAATTTGTTGATCTTTGCTATCATTCTCATATTCTTGTTTGCTAGCTTCATCTTTAGAAGAGGTAAAGCCAAGAAAAACTGGAATTGGGAGTGTTTCAGAGTGCACAATAGGTCTAATTGCTAAAGGAATATTGGGATAAGATATTTTACTCCTATTTTTCTTGCCAATGTTTTTTGTGTTGACCATACAAAAATAACAGTCACTTGTCTGACCCCTGGGCTCTTGCCAAACCATAGGAACTCCAAATGGCTGGCCTTTTCATTTTCCTTTTGTCCGGTCATGAAGCATTTCCTCACAGTTATGACACACAACATGAGGGTCCCCTTTTGTGTCTTGATCACCTAGGAGAATTCCAAAATAGGCTTTATAAGCCTGCTCACAAACAATATAATATTGCACCTTTGATGAATAAGTGTGAAGGAACCACAGACATAACAGAAGCCATCAGGATTATTCACACATCTATGCTTACTTGAAGAAACCATGATCAGATCTGAAAAAACACAATTATCAATACTTTGTAAGTAGGCTATATGTATCTCAATATGTCAAAATTAACTATAAATCTATAAAAAGTTAATCTTCAAATTTCAAGAAAACTCAAGCATGAACAGCAAAACTCATGCAACAGAAAATTTTTAAAAAATTGTTGTCCTATGTTATTTATTCACATATGTAATTCTTGAAGTTCCTCTTATTTCTCTTTACCTTCTATTAAAAATCTCTTTAACCCAATTTTTTGCCTAAATATCCAAAATATTTTAGTTTTCTCTTTCATAGTGTCCAACAAAATTTTCTTGTTTTTCTCTTTTTAGCGATTTTTAGTAGTCATCTATTTGTCCATATTCACAAGAGTCATCTATTTGTCCATATCTCAAAAGCCTGTAATCTATTTGTTTATATTTTCATAACTGTCCACATCAGTACTATATAGTATTTGATAATACTTTCATTTGTATCTCTTTTTTTGTCTTTTTCATTCTGTAAATTTTATGTATGAAGTTGGCCATATATAACATTTTGATAATCTTTTTCTGATGTTTGATATTAATATGGTTGACATATTTTCAAATGACTTTCTAACTGTCTCAATTTTTCTTTTGACTTTGGCTTAAATATCCCATTTTCTGGTTACATGTATCCAAGGTACATTTTTTTGGCATTCCCTTAATGGTAATATTCATTTTTGGAAATTATTATTGTTTTTCTTTTTTTTTTTATTCAGTTCCATAGGATTTTCTTTTGCCATTTACTATAGTTGCAAACTTCTTGCAAATCATCTCCATGAATAGTTAATAAGGCAGTATCATAGATCTAAAGGTTGTTGATGCACATCTCTTTTATTTACACTCCTGGCATGTCTTGTACATCTCAGAATTACATGGTATATTATCATGTTGATTTAAGACAGTAAAGTATGATTTAATAATAGTAATGAACTTTTATTGTATACAGTGCTCAAAAAAAAAAAAAGATAAAAGAGGGGACAGAATGAAGCAATAAGTTAAGTAAAGAAAGACAATAATGACAACCAAAAGTGCATGCACAGTGCTCAGGATAAAACACAAGAGGCACAAAAGTGAACAGTAAAAGCATCATAAAGAGGAAATGGAAAATAGGTACGTCAAAAGTAGCATTGGTAAATTTCAGGGAACATGGAATTTTTTAATGATGCAGTATTTTGACAGTTAACAACCAATGTCGATAGTTTATTTCTTGCATTAAAGAATTCTGAGCATGAAAATATGCTTCCAGAAGTTTTGGAACTGTGCTCATTTTTGATTTTATAAGCATATCCACAGGTGATAGAGCTATTGAATTCAAAGTGGCTGTTGGAGAGATGGTTAATAATATTGTTGGCTTCTACTAAGTCAGCTGGTTGGTGCTGAGACTTTAATGTGTCAATGTTCAGAGAAGCAAAACATTCAAGATATGATAAGTGACTGACAGAGTATTTGTCTGATTGCATATTTCTGGATAGCTTTCTAAACAAATGGCTATTCAAAACTAGTGATGCAAAACTCACAGCATGGACCTTCTATAGCTATATATAGCTTTAAATATATAGCTGTGAATGACTGAGAGAAGTCATACTGAGTGATGCTGTGACACATGGCCTTTTTGACAATTTTAGAAATGTGGTTTATCCAACACTTATCGTTGTTGATAATAATGCTTAGTAATAATGCTTAGTAATAATGCTTAGTAATAATGCTTAGTAATAATGCTTAGTAACCTAGTAATATTTTTTGAGGTTACCAGCTGACTTCTTAATGTTGATGTAGCTGAAGGAGTAGGAAAATTCCAGGTTTTCTCTCTCAAAATGCATAGTGGTGAACTTTTCTACTGATAGCTTGAGTTGCTAATTAGCAATCCAGTGCTGCATTGTTCCCAGGTGAGATTGCAGAAAACATTTATAGTGAATAGGATCTGTTTTCTTTTATCTCAAAGTACAGTTTAATAGGGTTTCTTTTCTTTTACTTGTTTCAGTCATTTAACTGTGGCCATGCTGGGACACTGCCTTGAAGAGTTTTAGTTGAACAAATCGATCCCAGGATTTTTTTGAAGCCTAGTACTTATTCTATCAGTCTCTTTTTGCTGAACCACCAAGTTACAGGGACATAAACACACTAGCACTGGTTGTCAAGTGGTGGTGGGGGGACAAACACAGACACAAAGACACACACATAGATACGCATACACATACACACACACATATACAATGGGCTTCTTTCAGTTTCTGTTTATCAAATCCACTCACAAGGTTTTAGTTGACCTACAGCTATAGTAGAAGACACTTGCCCATGGTGTCATACAGTGGGATTGAACCTGGAACCAAATGATTGGGAAGCAAGCTTCTTTATTTCTTTTAAATTGCCATAAAGGCATTACACAGAGGGGACACAACAACACATGTGAGGACATATAACAATTTAAAATATAAAAATAAAATATGATATAATGAATGACACATGAAAATGAACATGAAAAACAAATTAAAATATGATAACATGAATGATATCTGAAAATGATATTATGAAGGGTGTGCTACTCACCCCACACTGAGTAACACCACTCGCCGCCTCTGGGTCCTAAGTCCTTTTTCTCCTTCAGTCCAATCCTTTTCCCCCTTTCCCCGTCACTTAGTGACATCATTCTCTCTGCTATGCATTCGTAACCT
>NC_069008.1:9331668-9333857 GCF_001194135.2 Octopus bimaculoides | reverse complement strand
CTTCTGTCCCTACAACTGTTTCCTCAGCCATTGTCCTCTGTAGAGGGCAGTATGCTCTAATGTGTGGCCCTTTTGGCCACATTTCAAACAACATGGTACTCTGCCCTCTACCCACACCCTCAGCACGATTTCCCCCAACATCACCGTCTCTGCCAAGTTCTCCAGTTGACCCTCCTCCGTCTGAATAATGAGTTTTAGTGTCTTTCCTTTCCACCCTCCTTCTTCCATTTCTGTGGCTTGGAGGACAGCCACCTTCTCCTCACTTCCAACAAGGACAGCTGCCACTACCCAAGGTACTTCTATATCTGATGGAATTGCTTCTACTCTCACCTTGGAAGTCTTTCTTCCAAGGTATGTGGGCAGAAGTACTACTTCCTCTGTTTTCACCGCCACACTCGCCAGCCTCCTTGCCTTCTCTACTGTCTTAAATTGGACAACCATTGTCTCATATCTTCTTCCTTTGGTTATGTACATTATCTCCTTTGTTCGTTCCCTCAGTGCCTTTTCCATTTCTGCCTCCACCTGTTCTGCCTTTTTACCTTTCAACGAGTACACCTTATAGGTGATCGTTTTCTTCTCCATCCTCTCCATAATTCCTTTGGGGAGTGACAACTTCACATCACCGCCCACCTTCTGAGCCATCTTCTTGTTAGTTTTTTAAGTGTACAATATATATAAATATTAAACTATTTCTGAATAATTTTCTTTTCTTTTCCTCCCTCTATTGTGGTGTAAGTTTGGTATATGCAAAAAGTATCCATAAATTTCTATCCTTTTGTTAATATATTCTTATTAATAACCGTATGAATAGCCATAAACTTTGTCAGTATACAATATAGCAACATTGTTTTAAAACTTTTAACTATAGTACTACATGATAATGACTTCCCCTGTTTCATTATCAATGATCTGCTAGTGGGCGACCCCTTAATTGTCAGCTAACATCTTGTTTTAAGTTTTCCTTTACCAAACCTCATAGGTTTATGACTATATCAACCATGATTTCTGTCTGCTCTCTCACCCCTACCCCTAATAGATAATGCCCTTTATTTTCTTAAACTTTAGATATACAAGGTTTGATATGATAGTCTATAAATTTAAACTAAAAAAAAACAAATAAAATCAGTTAACGGCAGAGTCTGCTTTGACATTTTATTTATTAGCTACCATGGTGTGGCTAAAGCAAGATGTTCTCTGTCTGTCTCCCTAACCTATGGGAGATTTTAGGTATCATTATACTAGTGTGTCCATCGGTTCTAGTTTAATTAAATTCTATGTTTTTGTGCAGTTGAAGATTGCTCTGCATTTTAAATTGATGTAATGATTATATTGTTCAATTAAATGGAGTTGCATGAAACGATTGTTCTGCATTACCTCTGGATATCTTTGTTGCTTATTTTGATTTTAATCACCTTACTTTGAAATTGTATGGATGATACCGTACTAAATTCTGGTGCCTAAACTTAAGTACCATATTCACCTGAATCTATATATATATATATATATATATATATGCTTTCAGTGTGAATGGCTTTAATATATAGTGGTGTATTTTACAATCCTGTAAACAATAATAATGGTATTTTTATATAAGCTTAAAGCTTATGCCGTTCACCATGCAATGACTAAGGAAAATAGTCTAATAACAGAGCATATAAGCCCTCGACAGAAAAAAGAAGGCTTTCCCATCCGTGTGGGACGTGAATCCACATCCCTTTGTTAACATGACTAAGTATGTTACCTTTACACTTGGATGGGAAAGCCTTCTTTTTTCTGTCAAGGGCTTATATACCCCGTTATTAGACTATTTTCCTTAGTCATTGCACGGTGAATACCATAAACTTTGAGCTTTTATAAAAATACCATTATTACAGCGTCGAATAACAAAACCATTTGCACCAAAAGCATATATATATATATATATATATATATATATATAGACACACATACATATATATATATATATCTATATATATCCATATATATAGGTGGATATTCAGGTACAGGACACTAACCCTAACCCACACCGTCAGAATTGGCACTCTCAACATCGGCACACTGAAAGGTAGGTCTGGTGAGATTGTTGAGATGCTTGAATGGAGACGCGTAGATCTGTGCTGCATCCAAGAAGTAAGGTGGAGAGGAGGTTCCGCTATGTTCCTCACAGGCAAAGAACACAGGTACAAGAT
>NC_069008.1:9330040-9331610 GCF_001194135.2 Octopus bimaculoides | reverse complement strand
GCACTGACGGGGTTGGGGGCACTGACGGGGTTGGGGGCACTGACGGGGTTGGGGGCATGGAAATACTTCTTTCGGAGAAATGGGTTGATAAGGTAATCGACGTAGTCAGAGTATGTGACAGAGTACTTAAGATTAGATTGGTGCTTCACCATAGGGTAGCTACCGTCCTTTTGGCCTATGCCCCTCAACCGGGGCTACCAGATGGGCAGAAAGACCAATTCTATGACACCCCTTTGCAGACTACCTCATTGACGGATGACAGAGACCTTCTCTTTGTGGCTATTGATTTCGATGGTCATGTTGGACGTCATGCAGGGGGCTTCCATGGCGTACAGGAGGCTACGGTTTTGGTTCCCGCAATGAGGAGGGAACCAGACTGCTGGAGTTCTGTGATGCAAATGATCTTATGGTTTGCAATCCCAACTTCAGGAAACCGGCCTGTCACCTAGTCACCTACCATTCCGGCAGACACACTAGCCAAATTGACTACATTCTTGCCAGAAATAGGGAAAGAGGACTAAGCAGGTGAAGAATGTACCCCTCAACACAGATTAGCAGTTAGCGACTTCGGGATCAAGGCTAAATGGATGCCCAGAAGCAGACCAGCTTGGAGGAGAAGGGTTTGGAAGCTTAAAGATCCTGCAAATGGGCAGAGATTTAAAAATGTCTTGCTCGAAGCATTTGACGGAGGAGATATATTATATAGGAGATATATTATCACACAATGTGGAAGACAATTGGAGGATTCTATGGGACAACCTGCTGAGAGCCACCGACCAGATCTGTGGTTGGTGCAAAATCCCCTCTTGACCCAAAGTAACATGGTGGTGGAGCAATGTGGTTGACAGGGCTATTAGACAAAAGAAACAGGCTTGGAAGGACTGGAAGAACAAAAGTAGCAGGGAATTGTATCAGACTGCCAGAAGGGAAGCTAGGAGACAGGTTTATTTAGCCAGAGGGGAAGCAGATAAGAAAAAATTTGCCAATGTTCTGCACCATGAGGACCAAAGACTTGAGGTATTTCGTGTTGCAAGACAGTGTGAGAGAGAATTGTGAGAGAAATGTGTCCGCATGGATGATGGTTCACTTGCACTAAACGAGGCTACAAAGAGAGAGGTTTGGAGACGCCACTATGAAAGGTTGCTTAATACTGAGAATGAATGGGAGGAAGAGAGTCTGCCACATGTTGACCCTACAGAGGGACAAACTATCCGAGTTGACAGTACCATGATGGATAAAGCAATAAAGAGTATGAAGACAGGGAAAGCCCCCGGCCCATCAGGAATCACTGCAGAGATGCTCAAAATATCTGGCAGTGTCGGCTACAGCCTAGTCACCCATACTGTTAACCAGGTGATACACAAAGGAGTCATACCCAATGACTGGTGTAGCAGCACTATAGTCAACTGCTACAAATGTAAAGGTGACGCTTTAGATACAAATAATTATAGAGGTATCAAGTTGTTGGATCAGGTAATGAAAGTCACGGAGAGGGTCACAGCCCAACTAATTAGGGAGAGGGTCAGTTTAGATGAGATGCAGTTTGGGTGCGTGCCAGGGAAAAGCACCA
>NC_069008.1:9321818-9323314 GCF_001194135.2 Octopus bimaculoides | reverse complement strand
GAAAAAAAAAGGAAAAAAACAACGGAATTCGAGGAAGCTATCCCTACTCCCACCACAACCCTTTGCCTCCTACATCTGTGCAAGTTCTCTCTCTTGTGTGTGTGTGTGTGTTGAAGGAGACATGTACATGTAGAGACATATACATGTAGAGACATATACATGTAGAGACATGTTCATACCACACACACACACACACACAAGCACGCTCGTGTAAAATGAATATGCATGTATCTATAGACACGCACACACACATATACATACATATTCGAGCAAGGTCGTTACCAGTGCCGCCGAACTGGCTCTTGTGCAGGTGGCACGGAAAATACACCATTTCGAGCGTGGCCGTTGCCAGTACCGCCTGACTGGCCCTCGTGCCGGTGGCACGTAAAAGCACCCACTACACTCTCGGAGTGGTTGGCGTTAGGAAGGGCATCCAGCTGTAGAAACTCTGCCAAATTAGATTGGAGCCTGGTGTAGCCGTCTGGTTTCACCAGTCCTCAGTCAAATCGTCCAACCCATGCTAGCATGGAAAGCGGATGTTAAATGATGACGATATATATATATCAGGTGACATGCCTGGTAATTCCCGGGAAAGCGGGCTTATCCTTTGGTTCCATTCTCATAATTGTTTCACTAATCCAGTAATTACAATACAAAGTATGTAGCCCTTAAAACAGTTTTTGTGTATTTATTGAGAATACCAAACTGTCTTACAAAGGATCTTGTTTTTAGAAATTTCCAATAAGTTATGAATACCTAAATTGTGAAGTCAGTTACGTAATAACATAAAATTAATTACCCTATAGTAAGAATTCAGATAAAGTAGCCCTGAAAAGGGCTTTCATATGTTCCCAGAGTATATAGAATTTAGGAGGAAATACTAATAACGTATGTATACTAAAATCGTGACACATGTTATGTAATAATAGGCTGATCAGATAGGAGATAATAACAATTCAAAGTAATTAACTGTGAAAAAAGCTTTTGTGCGTTCCCAGAGAATATTACCCTCAGCAGCGCTTGTGTTGATATATTCGTTAATAAGTCACTAACCAAAATAAGTGATCTATTGTTTAGGGGAATACTATTAACTTGTTTAATCCTTGTACTGGATAAATTGAGAAAATAACTAAAATAGTTCAAATACTAAGAAATGAGTATACTCAATATCATTTTTACCAAATAATTTATGAAGGAGGGCATGGGTTATTTCCCTTGGAAGCTTAAAAATAATTTACAAAGGAGGGAATGGGTTACTTCCCTTGGAAGCTTAAAAATAATTACGCCCGCCGTTCAACCGCACCCAAATGTTATTCCTCCTGACATTTACCTGAACATTTTTTCAAAATCAATTTATTCTTAAAACTTCCCCAGACACATAAGCAATGTGTGTGTGAAGTTTAAGAAAAGTCAGTCAAGCCTTTTTGGCACAAAATGAGGACATACCGATACACACACAGAGACATTTTCAGTTTTAATATGTAAGATATATATAT
>NC_069008.1:9317407-9321751 GCF_001194135.2 Octopus bimaculoides | reverse complement strand
TATATATATATATATATATATATATATATATATATATATATATATTCACACACACACATATCACTCATATACTAAATGAATACACCTTGTGTATTTACTGGTAGGCTGTGACTTGACACAATGGAGAATATTCATTCAAACCACTGGGTATAAACACATGTGAAAGTCATGGACAGGTGAGAAAACTCACTTCTAAACTCATTCAGGAGTGATGGACATAGATGTCTCTCCATTTTTGTAAATTATCAACATCACATATCCAAACAGGAGCAGAGATAAATTTTCATTTCAAAATTTTCAAATGATTTGGTGAAGATTTTCAACTTTTGTGGTCCCCATGTTTTCTGAGAAATGTTTAGACTTCAGTGAAATATTTGGTAAATATAATCATCACGTCATTCCTTCTGAGTGTGATAGGTGTGAGTCAGAAAAATTGAGAAAAGTTCAACTTTTCATTCAAAACTTTTTGAGAGATTTCATGATGATTTTTCAACATTTTCAGTTTTCATGTTTTCTGAGAAATGTTTAGACTTCAGTGAAATGTTTGGTAAATATAATCTTCATAGGTATTAGTAAATATATATTGATCTATTACTTCTAAATCTGACAAGTGTGAAAGGTAAGAAAAATTGAAGGTCATTCATAATGAATATTGACCAGATAGAAGTGCAATTCTTCATTTCAAATATGAAATGGAAGAAGCATTAGTGCAATAAACATTATCAGTCACATTTACTTAATGTACACTCAACGTGTACTTGGTGTGGTGATGAATATTCACTCAAAGTGTTGGGTGTTAAAATACCTGAAAGTCATGGACTCATGAGATAATTCATCTCTTAACCCATCTAGGAATGTTTTGCCATTTTTGTGGGTTATTGACATAATGTACCTGCACCGTATTGGAGATAAATCGTATTGCCAGTCAATGACTTACATGCACATAGTGTGCAAACTCTGTGCAAGTGTGCCAAGGCTATGCATACATAAGAATAAATTGAAATATGAAATGGAAGCAATGCTAATGTAATAAACATTAGTACCAAATATACTTAATGTATATACTGCATGTCATTATATGTAGACTGCAATTTGGCACCATGGAAAATACTCTCTCAAAGTGCCATGTATTAAAATTCCTAAGAGTCATGGAAAGGCTAGATAACTCACCTCTAGTCTCATCTAGGAGTGGTGGACATTGATGTTTCACCATTTTTGTGGTTTATCAACATCCTGCACCCAAACAAGATTGAAGATAAATCATATCACCAGGTCATGACTTATATGCATACAGCCCCAAGAAAATTGCAAATCATTGATGTCCATCACTCCTAGATGGGATTAGAGGTGAGTTATCTCACCTGTCCATGACTTTTAAGTGTTTTAACATTGGCCACTTTGAGAGAGTATTCTCCATGGCTCCAAACCACAGCTTGCCAGCAAATAAAACAGCATATATTTGGTTGATAATGTTTCTTATGCTAGTGCTACTTCTATTTCATATTTGAAATCATTCCTATGTATGCATTGTCTGGGCATATTGTCACATAGTTTTTCTCACTATATGTATATAAGTCATCAACTGGCAATAGGATATATCTCCAATTCTGTTTGGGCATGTGATGTGATATGCCACAAAAATGGCATATCAACACATCAAATGGCATATTGATATCCATGACTTTCAGGTGTTTTAACACCTGGTGCTTTGAGAGAATATTCTCCATGGTGTCAAATCGCAGCCTACTAACAAATACACAAAACTTACATAATAAGTATATGTGGTTGATAATTTTTATTAAACTACCACTGCTTCTATTTCATATTTTAATATATATATATATACAGGGTTTTTGAAAATACAAATAATATATTTCTAAATCTCTCAGAGAGATTTATGCAGTAGCAGCACGATAAAGTGATATCATGTTGTCAACTTAATGTGACAGTCCCATAAAAGGGAAGAATGCTACTGTTATTTAGACCTAGGAAACAGGAAATGTATCAAGCCCAACAGGAAACGGTGTTTCCTAGGGTTGAATAGCAGTAACATTCTTCCCTTTTATGGGACTGTCACATTAAGTTGACAACATGCTATCACTTTATATACAGGGTGTCTCAAAATTAAAGCAATTGTCATTTTTCAATTTGCCAAAACAAAATATTGTTATATTTTGGGTCCAAGCATTGCAATGCTAAAGGAAACACAATTATGACACTACCACATTTATTTGATATGATCATCTGTTTTGATTAACAGCCTTATGTCTAGGTGTGAATGCTTCACACACAGCAAACAGCTGTCCTTGCAGAATCAAAGCCCATTCCTGGTACAGTTTTGCCTTCAGAGCATTGAGTGAAGCATGAAGAGTCTCCAAAATGGACCAAACAGAAAAATCCAATGAGTTAAAATTGGGGCTTCTTGAGGGCCATACATCCTTGCCTATGAATGATGGAATGTTTTCCTGAATCCAGTGTTGTGTCTGTTTCATGCTGTGGGATGGTGCAGAATCTTGTTGGAGGCTCCAATGTGTGTCTTGAAAGTACTTATTCACCCTTGGATGCAGGTCAGCTTCCAGAATGTCACTAATGTAATGTATCATTGTGTGTCAATGTTAACATCCAAAGGCACAAAAAAAGGGGAGATCTTCCAGTCACAGTCACCCAAACCATAACTGACTGTGGATTTTGATGTTGATTTACGAGTCTACTCTAGACAGAGCCAGATACACTCCAAAATTGGTCATTCTGGTGATTTACTGTTTGTTCGATGTCAAATGTCTTTTCATCAGTGAACACCAGGTTGGGTAGTGTGCCTTCAGCAATCTGACACAGGATAAGACGACTTTTCTCCAGTCTCATGGCCTAATAAACTTGCATGAGCTCATGACAACAAACCATCTTGTAGGGGTGGTTCCTGAGTTCCTCCTTCAGCATTCGATGCATTGATGTTCAGCTTATTTTTGCTATGGCAGCCAGTTTACTAACAGAACAACAAGGATTTCACCATATCTTTTCTCTGGTACTTTTGATAAGCTGAGGGGTCTGTACACTTCCTCCTTGGCCATGTCTAGGTTGATCAGCAGTAGAACCAGTCTCTTGAAATTTCTTGATAATTTTCCAGACTATTGCTTGGTTAATTTTAAACTTTATTGCTATAGCAGAATTACTTTTGCCTTCTTTGTGGAGGGTTATGATTGTATTTCAGTCTAAAGCCATTATCTAATTTATAAGTTTGAATTTATTTAATCTTAAACAAAAAGAAGACACTAACCTTTTATAATGATGGATAATTTTCATATCTTATCACATTTATTGATAGTGATTAAAGTCCAAAACTTTGGTTGCCTTAATTTCAAGACACCTTGTACACACATATATATATATATTTATATATATATATATATATATATATATATATATCTTTTGTACTGCAGTCATGCTGAGGTAACACCTTGATAAAGTTTATTGAATAAATCAACCCCAGCACTTATTTTTTAAAGTCTGATACTGATCTTATTGGTCTCTTTTGTTGAAATGCTAAGTTGTGGGGTTGTAAACACACCAACACTTGTTGTCAAGCAGTACTGGGGGACAAAGAAAGACACACACTCACGCATTTTTTATGTTTTGCTTAGGCATAGGGATACTAATAACCTGGTGTTTGAACTCCATATACATATGCTTCAGGACAAAGCATCAGTCAAGTACAGAACAGTAATAAGAAACTTAAATGACAAGAGAATAAGAAATTAAGAAATTATGTCATGAATTCCATTAGCTTATAACTGTTTCTGCTATCAGATGCAATGTACTCATAGCTGAATGCTTTTGTATCACCCTATATCTTCACCAGTGCAGTCTTAATTGGGAAAGCATTTATAAATGTATCTAGGAAAGTCATTGGTACACTGTAGCAGTATTTTGAGGTAAACTTTTCTTGGTGGTATAGTTAGATTTCTTATGGAAGTTCCCAAATAAGACATTCCCATAGGATTATTAGTTGTTAAAACTCTTTCAGATGGGAGTTTTTATATTTTATTATTTTACTTAGGCAGAGCAATAACCTGGTGTTAGAACTCAGTATATAGTATGCTTCTATGTATATATATATGTATATATATATATATATATATATATGTAAATGTAAATACTTTCCCAAATAAGATTGCACTTCATTTTTGAAGCCCCAATGAAGTTGTAAGGTGATTCACCAGCAGACAATTATGAGTGCATTGCATCTTATAGCAGAAACAGTAGTAAGCTTATCTAGTTCATGATATCATTTCTTATTCCCTTGACATTTTAATTTCTGATATATATATATATATATATATATATATA
>NC_069008.1:9301337-9317352 GCF_001194135.2 Octopus bimaculoides | reverse complement strand
ATATATTAGCTTTTATTTGTTTTAATCATTAGACTGTGGCCATACTGGGGCATGGCCATGAATAATTTTTAGTCAGATGAATCGACCCCAGTACTTATTTTTTGTTAAGCTTAGTACTTATTTTATCAGTCTCTTTAACAAACTGCTAAGTTATAGGGACATAAACACACCAGGACTTGTTATCAAGCAGTGGTGGGAGACAAAGACACACACACACACATATACAATGCCCATCTTTTAGCTTCCATTTACTAAATCCACTCAAAAGGTTTTGGTTGGCTTGAGGGTATAATAGAAGGTTATGTAGTGGGATTGAATTCAGAACTATGTGGTCTGGAAGCAAACTTCTTACCACACATCCACACCATGTACATCATCATCTAACATCCTTAATACTGTATCAGCACAGCTATCACAATAACCATTGTGACCATCATAAGCATTGTCAGCACCATTATGACCACCATGACTACTATACCCCTGCCTCCACAAACCCCAATATTACAATAATGACCATCACCACTGCCACTATCATCAATCATTAATGACACTACCACAATCATCATCATGACTAATATCATTATCATCTTCATCATCACAGAAAGCACTGCTCCAGCATAGCCTTAGCCATGACTTATCATTATCACTATCATTATTGTTATTTTGTTGCTGTTGTTCCTCTTCTTCTCCTCTTCTTTTTCATTTTGCCTTCTTGTCCCTCTTCATTATTTTCTTTCTTTCCTCCACAGATCACCAGAACTTGATCCCTGAAGATGGACAGAGTGACACAGCCAGCAACGAGGAGGACACACCTCAGATTCCAGTTGAACCAACAACTACATACAGTCCCATTGACTGTTCCATCTCGCTCAATAATAATGATGATGATGATGGTGATGGCAGCAAGATGGAAAGTGGTGCAACAACATCTGCTGATGCCTGCTTCAACATGGACTCCTTCTTTCCAGCCCCTCCCTTGCAGGACCTATACCGCTACCATATTTTCTTTTCACACAGCCCCAATGATATTGCATGGATCGAGAGCATTGTGAAGAAGCTGGAGGAATGTCCATACAACTATAAATGTTACTACACCAAACCAAGCCCCACTGAGGCTACCCAAAGCAATCAAGAAAATCCCAGAATTTCTAGTGGCCTTGGCGATCCCAGCATTCCTAGTAATATGAGTAGTCCCATCATTCCTAGAAGTCATGGCAAATGTAGCATTCTCAACAACGACTATGGCAATCCCAGCATTCCAAGTGGTCATAGAAATCCCAGCATTCATAGCCATAACAATTACAGCAATCCCAGCATTCCTAGCATTCTTATCAGCCAGAGCAGTCCTAGCCACGGCAATAGCATCAAGAACAAGAATAATAACAGCAACTGCAGCAGCAGAAGCAGCAGTACCAGAAGCATCATCATCAACAACAGCATCAATAACAACAACAACAAAAGCAATCCTAACAACACCATCAACAGTAGCAACTGCAGTGTTGGTGATGGTAGTGATGACGACGACGATGATGGTGCTGATGAGAGTGAAGATGGTCTCAACGTAAAGCAGTGCATCCATACAGGCAGCAAGAACAAGGGCAAGACCACCTCCAAAACAAGGACCAGCAATGGCACAATCCAGTCAACACTATGGGCTGCCATGCTCAGTGAGCGTGTTGTGATTGCGCTCAGCCGAAGCTATGTCCTGTCGACATGGTTTGACTTCCAGGAGATCTTGCAGAACCTTACAGAATCCAGCCTCTACCAGCAGCGTTTGATTGTAATAATGCTGGAGGACTGTGATGTGCCAGAACCACTTCAAACTGTTGGATATCTCGATGTACGTCAGAAGCAGTTTTACTCAACATTGACACGACTGTTACGTAGCAGTAAGTTTCTAAACAATCTTCTTCTTCTTCTTCTTCTTCTTCTTCTCTTCCCACTCCCCTTCCTCTTTCTCCTCTTCTTCCTCCTCCTCTACCCCCTCATCATCATCGTCAACATTACCAACATCATCCTCACACATCATTGTTATTAAAGGTGAGAGATAGGCATGATCATTAGGCCATTGAAGAAAATACCTTGCAGTAATTCCAGCTCTTTACCATTTGAGTTCAGATCCCACTTTACCTTTCAACATTTTTGGGGCAATAAAATAAAACCAGTTGAGTACTGGAGTCAATGTAATTGATGTACCCACCTTCTCCAAAATTTCGGGTTTTGTGTCTATAGAAGAAAAAATTATTGTTATAATTGTTTAAGTGGTGAGCTGGCAGAACCATTAGCAGGCCAGGCAAACTGCTTAGCAACATTTCACTTGACTTTATTATTATTGTTGTTGTTAAGGTGATGAGCTGACAGAATCATTAGCTTGTAGGACAAAATGCTGAATGGTATTTCTTCTGATACTTTACATTCTCAGTTCAAACACCACTGAGGTTAATTTTGTCTTTCATCTTTTTCAGGTTTGATATGAGGGTTGGCTAAAAAGTTCATAGCTGACCAAGATACTCTCATGGAATGTGACAAATGAGGTTTATTTTTCAGCATAAACTCTCTTGCAGCTCATGCACTTCTTCCCTCATTGCTGAGGTGCTTGAATCCCATTGCTAAAAAAAAGTCATCAACAGCAAATATGGCATCATCATCGTCACTACTACACTGGTTCCTAACTAAATGTTTTTTCATGTTGGGGAACATATGTTAGTCAGATGGGATCAAATCAGGAGAAAAAGAAGGGTGATCAACCAGTTCAAAGTCAGTCACATATAGCAACCATTGAAACCAAGGACTTGTGTGCTGGAACATTGTTCTGATAAAACACGACCCCTTTTGTCAGTTTTCCTGAGTGTTTAGTCTTGATAGCCTTTCATAACTGCCTCAGCAAGTTGGCATAGTACTCTACATTGATAGTGTGGCCATTTTGAAGATAGTCAATTAACACAATATCTTTTGCATCTCAAAAAAAAAACTGAAGGCAGCATCTTCCCTGCAGATGAAATGACCTTGGCCTTCTTTGGAGCAAGTGAGGAGGGATGATTCCACTGCATGGATTGCTTCATTTCTGACTCAAAGTGATGAAGCCAACACTTGTCCTGGCTTAGGAAATGTGTAAGGAAACTAGCAGGATCTGCCTCAAACAATGTCAGATTTTCCCATGATAAGATCAACCTGGTGTCAGAAGATGTGACATCAACTGAGCAGAAACCTACATCATACCACGTTCATTGTACAGTATATTCTTAACTCACGGGATATGTTTCTAGCATTGGCTGTTTGATTTATAGTCAATCACCTATCATCCATGTGGTAAATACAGTCGATGTTTTCCCTGAAAGTGAGCAGCTGAATTTATAAGGGGAAGGGAGAGTCTTGAAGATAACCCAAGATCTGGATCTTGGGTTATCTTCAACACTCTTCCTTTCCCTTATAAATTCAGTTGCTCACTTTTGCACTGTTGATAAAGCAGAAGTGTCATCCCCTAATGTAGCAACCATGTCAGTATGAATGTCATTGGAGGCTAAACCCTTTTTCTGCAGGTACTTGATAATACCATGATGCCAAATTGTGTCCATTCAGTTACTTTTGATGTCTTCTTTAAACAGTCAGATGTCAGTTTACTTGGAAAGAAACAATGCAGTTATTAATAAGAAGATTTGAAATTTATGCGTTCAAGACTTCACAACTCCAGCATCAATTATTCATAGTCAACTTATGAACCTTTCAGCTCACCTTTGTAAAGTAAATTACCAGTTATGTACTTGGGTTGATATAATCAAGTTACTCCCAGCCCTTGAAATTGCTGGCCTTGTGCCAAAATTTGAAACTATTATTCATCATCATCATTTAACATCCTTCTTGCATGCTGACATTGGTTCGACAGTTTGGCAGGAACTGGTAATTCATAAGCTATTCTTCTTATTATTACTTCAGCAGCAAAATGGCAGAATTGTTAGCACATCAGACAAAATGCTTAGTGGCATTTCTTCCAGTTTTATGTCCCAGGTTCAAATGCTACTGAAGTTGATTTCAGTGATGATAAAATAAGTACCAGTTGAGCACTGGGGTCAATGTAATTGACTAACCTCCCCCCACAAAATTTCAGGCCTTGTGCTTATAGTAGAAAGAATTGTTATCATAAAAGCATAAAGCTGGCAGAATTGTTAGTACATTGGATAGCATTTCTGTTTTTTTTTTTTACATTCTGAGTTCAGATATTGCCAAGGTAATTTACTTTTCATCCTTTTGGAGTTGATAAAATAAGGTACCAATCAATGTAATAGCTCGCCTTGTGCCAAAATTAGAAATATTATTGTTATTGTTATCATTATTGTTGTTGTTGTTGTTGTTGTTATTCCAAGTGAGGTGCATCTCTCATTAGTATTTCCAACCAAACCACTGTTTATTGCTGTCATTGTTTAGCCAATGAAAATGCTCCAGAGTCAAGATGTAAAGTGGAGATAATTTCATTAACTGAGCAAAGGTTATTTTCTACTTCTTGCTTCTATATTCTCTCATTAATATTTCACAGTTTCTCATAGAATTGATAATTACTAGCAAAACCAAAAGGGACATTGCTAATAATGAACAATTTGCTCTGTAATCAAACCAATATTTGAATAACTTTTTGATTTTTATTAAGAAATTTATTTTTCTGTTTGTGTTTTAGCAGTCATATTAAAAACTGTTTTTGTCTAGTAATTTTTGGTGATGATAATGAGAATTTGTCTCCATTAATATAATTTGTATTAATATTTTTATGTAGTTGTGTGTGTGTGTGTGTGTGTACATGTGCACACACACACACACACACACACACACGAATGTGCAAGTATTTGTGCGTGTACATGTATAATATGTAAATACAGTTTACAGTGTTTGGCTTGGTGTTGCATCTCAAAGAACAATGATTCATCTTTTCCCTTCAAACTTAAACATTGTTTGGCTTCAACTCACCACCCACCTTCCTGCAGCTCCTCCCCCACATTACACGCTCACACACAGACACACTTACATGCAATCGTCCAACATATGCCACACACACATATCCATGTATGCGCAAACACATTCACACACACACATGCACACACACACACTCAAACACAAGCACATGTATACACACACACATGCACAAACATACACACAAACACACTGGCCAACTGTCAGATGTTTGCCCAACTTCTTCATTCTCTCTCTTTCTCCCCCTCCCTCTCTGTCTCTCTTAGTCCCATTCTCTTTCTTTTTTTGCTCTATTTATTCTTTTCCATGCATAAATGTGTAACATCGACATATACATTTATATGCACATACACTCACACATGCATGAACGCATATAAGCATAAGCTCGGGTATATATCCTCTCACACAGACAACACATACACAGACATAAACTTTTATATAAAGACATAGGTACTTTTAGATGTATTTTCAAATAGATATAGTCATATGTACATGCATATATCAGTTTGCATAAGAGGTGGTAATCAAAAAGTTCCTGGACTAATTATGTTAATAAAAATTAACTTATTTACCGAAGTTTTAACATCGTCTCCTTCAAAATAGTCACCTTACGCAGCAATACAGCAGTCCCAGGATTCCTGCCACTTTTGGAATCCAGCCTGGAAGCTGTTTTCCATAAGCAAGTGAAAGACCTTCTGCAATTCACTTTGGATCTTGACAATGGTGTTAAAATGGCAACTTTTGAGCTGCATTTTCAAATTGGGAAAGAGATGGAAATCATGCTCAATGTCTCTGTAGCAGACTTCACAAGTTTAACACAAAATTTCACGTTGGCTCCTTGTTCCTGTCCATGACAAAATCACAGATTACAACATACTTCAGCAAACTTACAGCAATGAGTTGTATGCAATGTTTCGAGCGACACAGGTGTTTCAGTCAGAAGCAGCTCAGTCAAGGGCTTGCTCATCATTTATTTTGACATCCACAGTATTGTGCATCAAGAATTCATCCCCCAAGTCCAGATTGTCAATCAAGAGTTCTACTACAATGTTTTGAAGCATTTGTGACTGGATCTGTGGAGTACGAAGAATTGGATCCTTCACAATGACAATGCACCTTGTCACTGAGCTTTCCTCACACATGAGTTTTTCACCAAAAACAACATGGTATCACTTCCACATTCACCCTATTTATCAGATTTAGTACCTGTGGACTTCCATCTCTTCTTCAAGATGTGGCAGGAATGCTGAAGCCATTGTATTGCTATGCAAGGTGATTATTTTGAATGAGAGGATGTTAAAACTTAGGTAAATAAGTTATTTTTTATTAAACCTAACTATTCTGAGAATCTTTTGCTACTACCTCGTATCTTCTTTCCTCTTTTTCTTGTCTCTCCCTGGTCTTTACTCTGGTATCTGATGAATGATTATGTTTGAAACCTTATTTTATCAGGGTTTTTTTTCTTTATTTGAGCGTCAACTGAATAATATTAACTGTAAACTTGCCATTAACTTTCCTCTTTCTAAATTTTTTTTTTGCTTCTGATTTTATATTTATATATATATATATATATATATATATATATATATATATATCGTGATCACATGACCAACCAGACTCTCAGATGTTGTTACACATCACTGGTCACAATGTGCTTTGCATTGTTTTAAACCTTTGGATGATGCCACCCCACTGGCTAGGCAAGTAGACCAGCATTACTCCCTGATCAAAAGGGGGACTGAAACAATGTAAACTGAAGTGCTTTGCTCAAGAACACAATGTGCTGCACCCACAAACTAGAGATCAAGATCATGAATGCAACAGCCTAACCACTAAACCTTCTACCAACACACCCACACACATACATGCATGCCTACATACATAAACACCATACCTGCCATGCCAACACACCCGCAAACACATATATATATGTATAACTTGTTGGAGCCCTCCTGGCTTGTCTGTTCTTGTCAAACTGGTCAGCATGGAAAAAAAGATGTCCAATGATGATGATGATGATGATGATACATATCGTCATCATTGTATCATCATTTTCCATGCTAGCATGGGCTGGAAAGTTTGACAGAAGCTGACCAGCTGAAGGGTTGTTCAGGTTCCATGTCTGTTTTGGCATGGTTTCTACAACTGGATGCCCTTCCAAATGCCAACCACTTTACAGAGTGTACTGGGTGCTTTTATGCAGCACCAGAATGGGTGCACTAGCACAAGATTAGGGATGCTCAGCTGGAAAGGGTTGCAAGGGACAAGCCTGTATGCAAGGGCAACCACACTTTTAGATGTGTCTTTTCAAGCACAGCAAACTGCCAGGAGTCTCGGTCCCCTGTCATCCCCTCTGTGAGTCCCAACGTTTTTTAGATCCTTTCTCACCACTTTGTCCTACATCTTCCTGGGTCTACCCCTTCCTCATGTTCCCTCTACAATTAGAGATTGGTACCACTCGATGCAACTGTCCTCATTCATATGCATTAAATGGCCATACCAGCTCAGTTTTCTTGCACTCTACATCTGATGCCACATATACCCAGTTTTTCTCTCAAATCACTCACACTCTGTCATATATGTACACTGACATTATCCATCCAGCAAAGCATACTGGTTTCATTTCTTTCAAGTCTTCACATATCCTCACTGTCATATAGCATAGCTGTTTGTACACAGGGATCATACAATCTGCCTTTCACTCTAAGGGAGAGGCCTTTTGTTACCAACAGTGGTAGGAGTTCTCTGAACTTCACCCAGCCTTACAAACAATACTTACAAACAATACTTGCAACTATGACACCACGTCCATAAACAGTATATATCTTCTTTGCTGTTTGTGCAGTATTTTTTCATTCTGGAAATAAAAGAGCATTAAATGAGGAAAATATATTTTATTTTCCTTCATTTTCAATTTTATCTTAAGAACAGTAAATGTAAATAATCCACACAAAATTCAAATAGAAAAATGTGCTCATTCAGGAAATATATATATTTCATATGTTCCTCTCACATGATAAAACAGATCGCATGATTAAAAATTGCCAGTTGAAAAGCACTATAATTTATTTTTTACCATCCTAATATACATCGAGCAGGGTCATCTCCCTGTAGGTACCTGTGATTTGTCTGTTTTCCTACTTATCAATACTTTAACTTTTGCTTCATTAAATCTAAGGCCCTTTGACTCCAGAATTTGCTTCCATACCTGAAATTTCTTCTCTAGTTCTGGTAGTGATCCAGCAATAATATAGAGGACAACTGGGGATTCCTGCACGACAGCTTGCTGCATGCCACAGACCAGTCTGCAGCAAGTACAAAGTCTCAACAAGACCTAGGGTGATGTGGTGGTGTGCTGGAGACAAGGCAATTAGAGCAAAGAAATAGGACTGGAAGAGTGGTGGAAGCAGGAAACTATACCAGGTAGCTAGAAGGGAGGCTAGAAGAATATAAAGGAAGTACTACATGTACTTGTAAGGAAAACAGTCAGGACAAGATGAATTACAAAAATAAAGATAGAAACAAAGAGGCAAAATAACTAGAAAGATAAAAAGATGCATTGTCAGTTCTTGAGAGAGGTACCAAGGGATACAGACCTAAACAAAAGATGGTTGTAGTTACAAAAAATGGACCTAAAACTTGAGACAGAAGCCTTGATATGTGCAGCTGAGGAACAAGCATTGAGACCAAACTACATCAAGCACAGAATTGACCAATCAGCTGAATAAGACAAATGCAGAATATGTGGTGAAACTGGAGAGACAGTGTGGCTTATTTTAAGAGAATGCAATAGACTGGCCCAGAGAGAATGCAAGAGAAAGTATAACAATAATGTCTGGGTTGGAGAAGCAAAAAAAAAAAAATAGTATAAACCTGAAGCAAAGGATGTAATATAAAATGACCAAGCAAAGTTACTTTGGGGTTTGGTGTATACATATTGTGTGGATAAAAAAAATTCAATATGATCATAGTATTGAACATCAGAAACCTGACGTACTGGTAGACAAGGGAGAAAAATCGTTTTGTTTTTTTTTGATCCTCACATTATGCATCCACCAGACTTGTCATTTACTGGATTAGAACTAATCTTCCTGATTATTTTGGCTTCAAGGGTGGTTGCAGTGTCAGGGTCTGGAGTTTTGAGATATATTTTCTACAAGATGGTGGTTGATGTTGCATCCTTGTTTTTTTATGAATGGTGATTCTCATATGTATATTGACAAGGCAATGATGTGTCCACTGGTCATCGGCATTAAGGCTCACTTTGGTGATGAGGATGTCTCTTTTGTCTTGTCGCCATATGACGGCAGCATTTGGATCCATGTGGTCTTGAAGCAACTTGGAAGTTGAAATTGAGTATTCATGATGAATAGATTATGTTCCATGCATAGATCTAATGGCAGATGTCCATTGGAGTTGCAATACTTTATGCTTTCTTTACTGATGACATTATTTACCTTCACCAAGGAAGGAGGTTATGTTTTCATTGGCGTTGGTTTGTCCGTCTGCCCGTCTGTGTGCAAAATAACTCAAAATGTTGTGAACAGTATTTGATGAAATTTACAGGAGAAGTTGGTAATGACACAAGGAACAGATGATGAAATTTTGGTAGTGATCCATGAATTTTTATGGATTCTTGAAGGGTTTTTCATTTGTTATATTTACTTTACATAAAGTATTTCAATGTTACATTCTTTGATTATCTCCCTTGAAAACATGTTCATAGTTTTCACATAACCTGTGGTGGCGTTGCTGTTTCCAAAGTTTATTTTCATTTCTCTATTAGTAATTATACTCGCGTATCTATCTTAAAATGAGCTGCTTCACGGAGGTCTGTGGAGGATGACATGACAAGCCTTGACTATTGGGATCGACTCAAAAAGCTCAAGCTTTGCTCCCTCCACCACCACTGTGAGCTCTATATCATCTGTATGATGTGGAAAATATTTCAGCAACATTGCCCATCTTTAAAATTCGTCTGGGGCTTGGCCCCTGGGCCAACACTATGACAAAACTATTTCACCTCAATTGGCCCTGCTCTCTTCAACATCGTGCCAGACATACATAAAGGAGGAAAGTGACTTCACGGCATTCAAACAATCCCTATACGATTACCCCCAACAAATACCAGCTAAACCACCCACACCCAGATATGTCTCTGAAAACAATAACCTTCTGCTTGAATGGGCTACGGTTCCCCAGAGCTGACTGTGTATCTCTTCCAGGCGGTGCTATTAAATTAGACATGGCCTAAGTCAACTTCGGCCGAAACTTATCTAAGTAATCTTAATCTATGCTGTAACCTTTTAATCAAAGCATGACAACGTGGGTAGGGGTTGATATCTTAACATTTCTCAAGGTGTTTAGTATAAAAAAAAAATATTAAAGATTTATATAGAACTACATTCAGAGTATATCTATAAGCTATTGTGTTTAGACCTGGTTTCTACCCTCAAACTGTTCCGTTTTGTAGATGCAATTTTATTTCTTTTTTTAATAAAGCATTCTGAAATTAGAAAAATCAAAAATCTGCAAACATCTCGGTCCCATGAGTATCGGATAATGGATTTTCAACCGTGTAAAGAAACTGATTGTGGTGATTGTAGTTTTGACGGTGATTGTGGTGAAAGCAGAGACAATGTTGATGATGATGATGGTCGAGATAAGTATGGGAGGAGGTTATGTTTTGCCGGCGTTGGTTTGAGAAATTGGGCAATTTTCAGTATACGTGTATATGGGTGGAAATGAGCTGCTTGGTGGAGGTCTGTGCTCTCGGAGTGCTTTTCTAGTTCCATAGGCGATGATCCTTTCCTACCCTTGCATTGAAATCTCCTAGTAACAAGAGTTTGTCCTTTGGTGGTATGTTGACAATGGTGTTACTTAGTTGTTGGTAAAATTGATTCTTTGCTTCTTCATTAGCATCAAGAGTTGGAGCATAAGCAGAAAAGAGAGTGATGTAATTTGGAAGTGGTAACGGAAGAGTCATTAGTCATTCATTGATGGCAATTGGTGTCAAATGATGGTCTTGTATGATGCAGGTTTTAATAGCAAAACTGACTCCTTGGATTCTTCTCTTTCCTTCATCCTTGCCTTTCCAAAAGAGTGTGTAGTCAGAACCAGTTGCTTTGAGTTATCCTTCCCCTGAAAGCTGTGTTTCACTCAGGGCTGTGATGTCCACATTGACACCAACCAGTTCTTTTGAGATTAGAGCTGTGCATCTTTCTGGTTTGTCAGTGCTGTCAATGTCAACAAGAATTCTCACATTCTATGTTCCAAAGATGGTATTGGTTGTCTTAAGTTTCTTGTTGTTTTGACCACATGATGGGTGGCCTGCCAGGTGAGGTTTCCCAGCCGAGCAGTGGTAATGACTTTCAATGTTTAGTTCACCTTTTCTAGGACCTTCCTCGATTGAGGTGGGCAGCGGTACTCCTAAAAGGCTTGTCCAAACACACATGCAGGACCAGACTCCTAAGTAGTCACTGGATCTTAGGAGGGCAACTGTCACACATTCACACCAATGTGCAGATTCAGGATTAGAAATTTATGATTTATAATGCTGTGGTCATTTCAACCTTACTATGTGGCTGAAAAACTTGGACACTATATCATCACAACATCTAAAAATTAGAACACTTTCACCAGCAAAACCTTCGTTCAATCTTGAACATCAAATGAGAACACTATGTGACCAATAACAAAGTCCTGGAAAGAGTCAACAGTCAAAGTATTGAATTAATGATCATGAAACACTGTCTTCAATTGTCAGGACATGTAAGAAGAATGGAAGAGACAAAGTTCCTCATCAAGTCTTATTCAGTGAGTTCACTTCAGGAAAAAGGCCATGGGTTTTCCCTCCTTGAAAATACAAGGACCAACTCAAAGCAACACTGAAAGCCACTGGAATTGAACCTAAATCATTTGAAACACAAGCCTGAGACCATACCAAGTGGCAGTATTCCATCACCATTGGAACCACAAACTTCAAAGCCACCAGAAGAGAAAAGGAAGAAATCAAATGACAGAAGAGAAAGGTTCAACAAAATCAACCTCGTCCTTTATCAACATTACCACCATGCAGTCAATGCCATCGACTCTTTTATACAAGAATTGGTCTACCTAATTATCAATGACATCACCATAAAAGAAGTGTTCAACAAAGAAGAAAATAAATACTCAGACATGTGATAAAGCAACAACGGCATACACCAGACCCCAAAGACTGTGAAAATGGTAAGAAGAGAGTGGTTGGATGAATCAAATCCCCCAAAGACACACTAGAGATAAGGAGAGCAAACGTATACATACCAGTAGAAAAGGATGACAGGAGTTGTGAGGCAGATAAAGACCAAAGGGTAGCTTGATAAATGAGATGAGGAAATTTAACAGCCTAATGGGAAAATTCCCATCATAGCATGCTGGGCAAGGGTCAAAGACTAGCTTATCCCATCATAATTGTTGCTGAAGCCCACTTGATAGAATCAGAAAGTGAGTTTCTGTGAGCACAAAACAAACCTATTATTAAGCAAATTGATTTTGCTGGCCAGGATAATTTCCAATCCTTCTTTGGCCAAATATTTCCCAACACTGACCATCTCTGACTATAATTAGCATTTCCTAGTACTATAGTATTGGTGTACTCAACCATTGAAGTGGAGAACCTAACTCTAGCTTGTGCACAGCAATGTGATGCTTTCCTGGGCTCTCTGTAGCTATAGAACCTACATTTATACAACCTACATTTATACATACATTAGTCTGGATTCAGTGGCTGGTCAGGAACCCTATATTTAGTGGGTGAAGAACCCTGGTCAGAGGTTTCCAACTATTGTGGAACAGTGTGGGACATTTGTTTGGTTAACATGACCCTAAATAGCCACTCTGATCTCAACCAGAGTGGTAGATGATCCTGCAGATCCCCAAACTATGTGGAAGTATCTACATCATGAGTACTCTTAGAATGGGTTACACAGCATGCTAGCTTATGAGTGGTATGGGCTCCAGAGTAAACAATGGCATTTCCATCCCCAGTCTTGGTGGCAATCACATCATAGTATTTGAGTTTGTGCCTATTAGGTATCATGGTAATGCAGCAATGGAGAAGGATAACATAATTGTATTCTGCTTGAAGATGCTATGGTATCTATGCTGGCTAGAAAAAGCCCTATCTAGTATTTGGGAAAACAACCTGGGGATATTGTTTTTAAGATTATGAGAGAAGAGTGGGCCAAACCAAATAATGCACCTCTGTCTTGTCCCTCAGTAGGAGTGATTATCCTTGACAGAAAGGATGTGATGCACTCTTGCCCTGCCCTATGTTAAGCCTTCTAGGGATTTTTAGCTGACCTATGCACACCCATTCTGTTGCTTTGTGTGAGGCATAATCTAGAGGGCCCTCTTACTTTGTTCTTTGCTTTTCTCCACACCGTCACACTCCTCTTTCATGCTCTCTCTTTCTCTCTTTACCTTTTTCTTCTACCCTATTCTCCTATATTTACCCTATTGTTCTAATTTGCATACTGGAGAATATAAAGGCCTCCATCTTTCTTCATATTGTATTTTCACCTGGTGATAGTAGTTTGTGTTGTTTAGTTGTTGTATATGGTATGAAATAGTTTTTTTTCTTTACTGCTTTATGGCAGTAACCATTTTACTTGATGAATATTTAAATATTCTAGTGTCATTTAGTGTCAAATGATTACAAATCATGTATTATTAGGATGACTATAAGGTAAGTTGTCATTTTACTCCCATTTTCCTCCCACCCACCATTCACTACCTCTTCAATGATGGCTCTACTTCTTTTTATATGATGTATTTGTGCTCATGTCTGGATATGTTGTACAAACGAAGGGATGCTGAAAAGTTCCTAGCTTGAAGGGTATTGTGAAAGGCCTCATTGAAGGTTGAACTTTCCAAATTTTTTACAGGGCTTTGAAAAACTGATGGATTACTGCAATAAGTGTGTGAATCTGAGAGGGGAATATGTTGAATAAAATCATAATTAACTGATCCTCCTGTATTTTCTTTTAGCCAAAGCAGGAAGTTTTCAGCATCCCCTTGTATATATAATACTTAATGGTGGGACAGCTCAAGATATTAAAGTAAAAACCTAAAATTATGGAAGAAATGAAAGTATGATATAAAATTATTTAGTTAATAGGCTAATATTGAATGAATGTAGAGTTGATAATGAAATAGATTAAAATAGGCCTAGAGAAACTTGTATAGCATCAAGAGAGAACAGTAGAAATCAGGATCACTCCTAGAGTAAAAGTATGAAAAGTAAAGAGTAAATGCTATATACTATGTTAGTTATTTATAGTATCAAAGAGGTATAGAAACAATAAAATACATATGAAGTAAATCTGTTAAATCCTATTTAATTTCAGGCACAAATGGTTGAAAGGCAAAGTTGACCCTGGCAGCATTTAAACCCAGAATGTAATGAGCCAGAAGACATGCTACTAAGCATTTTGTCCAATGGCACTAATGAATCAGCCTGTTTTATGACTTTTCTGTGCTTCATCTCCATCATAACACATTTCTCAATTCTGAATGTTATCCCAATGTACAAATGTGGGTTTGTGAATTTTGGGGAGGTTGTAGAAGTAGCTAGTTTTGCATTCAAAATTAATTAGGTTGTCACATTGTTTGTTTGTTAAACCTTTTTTTGTTATTGTCTGTGATTGTTGGTAATTGTTTATCTTGTAGCAGGAATATTTAGCAATCAAACCCAGATCACTATATTCAATGTAAAAAGACAAAAAAAAAAAAAAATAATAATAATAACTCAAGAACACAATCATGATTCAAATCTGGCCTTTCAAGACTTCATGTGGAACCGGATCTAACAACAATTTCATCTTCTGTGCACTCTTTCTGAACATATCCACCACTATATATTCAGTGTATTTTAACCACTATGAACAGATGACAGATAATAAACAGCAAACCGGATGCATAAGAAGGAAGTCAGCAGACAGAAGTAGAACCAGCAGCTAGCCAGAGCACTGTAACAACACAAAAACCAATGGATGGATGGCGACAACAACACACAAGGATCACCTAACATCAAGGAACCTAATACAGTGACTATTATCATACCTAGCCCAAGAACAATTAGCTTCAAACTATCTCAGTGCTTGTTGTTCATGGTAATGGTAACATTTTTTTTTTTGTTTACAATAAAAATAGATATTTTTCTGTCAACAATCTTGACCTTGTCATGATAGGTCATGACTTCTAGTAGAGATAATATAGTACTTTTGTAGTGCTCAACATCCATAATAATTACTGCACTTTCTTATCTGCTTCCTTAATTATAATGTTATTGTTTTTGAGTTCATGCATGATTACCTGTTGTTTTTGACTGGTATTGGGTTTGAGTTTACAGTGTGGTAGTTCTTTGTGTGGGAAGGAAGATATGAAATCGTAAAATTTATCTAATGTTTTATTCCTACATTTTTTAGGCTTTTTGTTCAATTTGTTCCTGTTTTCCTTATCAAATAATTCCTCTGTTAGATGCAATTTTCACCAAAACTGAAAAATATCCTGTATTTCAGGAATTAAAACAAATACTACTTGGAAGACAAAAAATACTTCAGATACACCCAATACTCTACACTTGATTACAACACAAAACACAGAGGTTTACAACATTACCCACCAGATCCTTCCACTACTGAGACAAGTCCAAAGAATGGAACAACAACCATACAAAATAATCAAAAGCAAAAGACAATCAAAATCCCTCAAAAAACATCAATTCAAATCACAGTTTGTTTTGTTTTGGCAGGCTTGTAACTGTAATCATATAAGCATGCCCAACTCATTATCAGTATAAATTATCAGTAATTCAAGTATCTACAGCAAATAACTTCTATGCACAATTCTGAAGAATTGAATTTCAATTTTTATCAATGGCACTTCATGAATCAGTAGCTGCATATATTATTGCAGAATGTAACAATATTCATGAGACCAGTTTCCAATGAAACAATTGTAAATTAATGTAATAAAAGGACTCGTTCACTCCATACTCCTTGGTTATAATTAT
>NC_069008.1:9296280-9301263 GCF_001194135.2 Octopus bimaculoides | reverse complement strand
ATATATATATATATATATACATATACACACACATAAAGATATCTGTACATACAAACATATGTTTATGTATGTATATATACACATACACATGCACATACATATTAAAGTATATTTATGTATTTGTGCTTGAATGTATGTATGCATGTATGTATTGCGATGACCAGTGACTGAGACCTTTGGCAATATGCTGTGCTTGAGAAGACTCGTCAAGCCAAGTGAAATCATAGTCGTGGCTGATGCCAGTGTCATGTGAATGGCATCTGTGAAATTGTCGTGGCCATTAACAGTGTCATGTAAAATGCACCTGTGAATTGAAGTCGTGGTTGGCATTATGAAGGGCATCCAGCTGTAGAAACCATGCCAAATGAGACTGGAACCTGATGTAGCTCTCCAGCTTACCAACTGGTTCCAGTCAAACCGTCCAACCCATGCCAGTATGGAAAGCAGACATTAAGTGATGATGATGATGATGATATTATACTATATTTTATGATATTTTTAATCTATTTAGATTGTCTTCCAAGAAGCAGTGAGTCCATAAGCAGTGACCTGTCATCAGTTCTTTCAACAAGAGCAAGTAAGTATTGAGCACTCATACGTTGACCATGTGGTAGTTGTAGTCATTGTCACCATTGATTGCAGTAGCAGTAGTTGTTGTTTAATCCCAGTACAGAGATGCATGGTGAAAGATTTAGTGAAGCTTTGAGGGAACAGGGAAGAGAAAGGAATAGATTGGAGAGAGGAAAGGCTGAACTAGATTGACAGAAAAAGAAAGAATGGATCGACTAAATGAATAAATAGATAAATGAAAACATGAATAAAAAATATATAAATAGGTAGATGGATGAGGGAACAAGCAAAATCTTGGAGTGGTGTGGGTGGGGAAAAAGAAGATAAAATACAAGTAAAAAGTCAGAGAAATACAAAGGGATCATCTCATACAGCTTGAGATAACAGGTTCAGTGTAACTATGGGCTCATCTGACTCTGTACAGGTTACCAACCTCGTTGGTCTGTATCTTTTAGATGACCTCTCAAAGTTTTTTCCTATGTTGGTGGAGGTTTGTACTGTGACAACACTCTACTTGCTTTTTTAACCACTCTTTGTCCCTTGATAGCTTAAGGAAAAAATCATATAAGTTTTTCAAAAACTTTATTCTAGCAATCTTGTTTGAAAGAGAATTATATCTGTTAACTTCCTGGACTTAACCTTAGAATGCAACTCACAAACTTACTACCCCTACCATAAGCTAAACAAGAACTTAGTGTATGGCTATAGATCATTTAATCACCCATTCTCTGTCAAGAACATCTCCATTAGTTAAGAACATTTCTGTTAGAATTTTCTAATCTTTTTGCCAATCATACGATATTCAGAAATAATACTGAATGTTATAAAGAAGCCCCATATATGTTGGTAAAATAACACCAAAAACCTCAATTGCAAGGACCTTCTATAACTGTTAGAAACTTTCTCCTTAGCACTGGTACCATAAAATTTTTAGTAGGAAAACAATTAAGTTATGATATTGTGCAACTCCAAACTTGGAAGCTATCATAACTGCCTTTAGTAGATACAAATCTAGAAACTATAACCCTGACTCCCCTTCCCTTAGCCAAAGGATGAATATTACCCTTCAACTTTCTAGGTATAGCATTGTATAGAGTTACAGGTTGTGTGGAATTAGCAGCTAACACTGAACCCTCTTCTGAGCAGTCTAGAGTAGTTCTGGCTGGCACTGAATCAGATCTAATCTCAGCCCCTACAAATGAGCCAGATATAAGCACAAAAACTCTCACCACACCTCAACCACATACTATGGATAATGGAACTCCTGTAATACCATTAGTACCCAGAGCACCAGAACACAGTTGTAACTGTAGGCCTTGGAAAATGTGTCCCTTGGATGGGGATTGCACTCATGCTGATGTGGTGTATGAGTGCATGGTTACTTTCTATTCTACAATGTTGAATCTACAACTAATCCAGTGAAACTCAGAATCTCTAGGCCTATTTTACATATTGTTAAACTAAAATCTTTTGTTTCCTTAGCCAAGCACATTCACACATTGAATCCCTAAAATATTACCTTTGGAATTAAATGGTACAGTCTGGTCTCAACCCAAACCTACAGAAGTGACAGCAAGCTCCCTATCAGTAGTAAGAATTTCTAAAGACTCTGCAAAGGTTTAGAAATTCTTTCCACTGATAGGGAACAGATCCTTAATAAGTGCAACAAACAAATAGTAAACTGTAAACATAAATTTGAGATTTACCTTCAAGAACTTTCTGAGAGAGAACAGATAACCTTACTGGATTCATTTTATGTTAGCCTTATCATTACTTTTTACGTTACCTTCTATTTCTGTTTATCTTTATTGTTTTTTTTTGTTTTTTTAGATATTTTGTTCCTTTCCTTTTTAGTATTGTCTTTATTTGTATTTTTTATTTTCATAGTTATTATGATCCTTATTATTATTACTTTAATTTTGTCATATTTTTAACTTTACTCACAAACTTTTAAAACTTTTTAACCCTTTCTTTTTTCCCCCTTATTCTTCCCTTTACCCTTTTACCATCTTTTATTTTTTACTTGTCATTTGACTGCAGTCATGCTGGGATGCTACCTTGAAGGGTTTTTAGTTCAACAAATTGACCCCTGGACTTATTTTTTTTAAAGCCTATTAGTCTCTTTCACTGAACTGCTAAGTTATGGAGGATATAAACACACCAGCATTGGTAGTCAAGTAGTGGTGGGGAACAAACAAAGATACACACACACACACACACACACATGTATATACACATACATTCAAAGAGTTTCTTTCAGTTTCCATCAACCAAATCGACTCACAAGGCTTTGGCTGGCCTGAGGCTATAGTAGAAGACACTTGCCCAAGGTGTCGTGCAGTGGAGACTGAATGTGGGACCATGTCCCCTTTAACCCCCAATAATCCCTTCCAATATCACTTAACCTTCTTTTGAATTTTAACTTTTATGTCATTCTTAGTTTCTCATCCTCTTACATCCATATCTACATAATATTGTCTCACCTCTATATCGTTTCACATGCTTCTACAGGTATAGATTATATCAGATTGTCTATGTGTTTATTTTTGTGGATGTTTGTTCCTATCCACATCTATTGGCCTACATCCATGTGGACTTCAGTTTTGGCCATTCCTTCTACCAAGTCATTGTATCTACAATCAAACACATACCAATTGATATTACTGTCCCTATGGCACCACCTACCCCTCCTCTTTCTCAACTTCCCTTTTTCTCATCCCTTTTCACTGCTTACATCCTTCCCTTCAACTGTATCATTTATATGTTGCCACTATCCCTTTGTATTTCATCTTCTTTCTCATCGTTCATTCCTTCATTCATTTACCTATTTACATATTAATTTCTTTATTCATGTTTTCATTTATCTATTTATCTATTAAGTTGATCCATTCTCTCTTTTCAGTCTAGTTCTGCCTTTCCTCTCTCTACTCTCTCCCTAAGCTATGCCTTTTTCTCTTCCCTGTTCTTATCCATAAACATCTTCTCCCTCTCCTACCCCCTCCCTCACTTTCCTTTTGTTCTCTATAAGTACTCTGTGCCTGCAAACTACATCCTTTTATCTTCTTGTAGATGGGTTCTGTTGATGTAGCCTGGCCAAAACTATATAAAGAGTAAATTTTATTGTACTATTTATATTTTGAAATGTCTTGATTTAAGATGTTATTCAAGACATGAATTTGTTTTTCTCTCTTGTATAATAATCTGAAATGTCCGTATTAAATAGTTGTTGCTGTTATAATAACAACAACAACAATAATAATAATAATAATAATAATAATAATAATAATTATTATTATTATTATTATTATTATTATTATTATTATTAATATAGAAAGGATTGAGGTAACTCCTCCTGAAGATATAGAGTCAAAATTAAAAGAAGAGTGCCATTTGTTATCTAGTGAACGATATTTCGACATCTCGTGTGTCTTCAACTGGTTCAAAAAATAAATTTGTCAATCTACTTCATTTTGGTTAATATAGAAAGGATTGAGGTAACTCCTCCTGAAGATATAGAGTCAATCCTTTCTATATTAACCAAAATGAAGTAGATTGACAAATTTATTTTTTGAACCAGTTGAAGACACACGAGATGTCGAAATATCGTTCACTAGATAACAAATGGCACTCTTCTTTTAATTTTGACTCTATTATTATTATTATTATTATTATTATTATTATTATTATTATTATTATTATTATTGTTGTTGTTGTTGTTGTTGTTGTTATTATTATGAAGGCGACTAGCTGGCAGAATCGTTAGCATGCTGGACAAAATGCTTAGCAGTATTTCATGTCTTTATGTTCTGAGTTCAAATTCCACTGAGGTCAACTTTGCCTTTCCATGTTTCAGACTCAATAAATTAAGTACCAGTGAAACACTGGTTTGATGTAAGTGACTAGCCCCTCCCCCCAAATTTCAGGCCTTGTGCTTATAGTAGACATGATTATTATTATTATTATTATTATTATTGAGTGAGAGAGCAGTGCATGCCATCAAAGTGACACTGGGGTAAAATATACGAAGCCCATTATACCCATCATGACTACCCGTCTGATAAGGGTAAACCAGGCACATGCATCACCACCACATGTGCGCAGCATGGCGATTTCATATCAAGATAAACAGCCTATGACCTTGGAGGTGGGGCCCAGTTAGAATTTTCTTCAGGTCGAGTAGCCCATCCTCCTCAAAAGGTCTCTGAATAAGGTTTGTTTAAGGATGTTGAGCAAAACACCCATGTTTCCAAAGGTGAATTATTCAAACCCCAAAGAATTCCTCTCAACACATGGCTATGATGCTCTCCCACTACTTCTGCTCATGATCAGAGATGCACATATCGTCAGCCACCAAGGGACATGCTCAACTGGTTACGGTCAAACAACTGACAAGCAAACCTGTGGTATTAAGCA
>NC_069008.1:9287717-9294857 GCF_001194135.2 Octopus bimaculoides | reverse complement strand
TCTATAGTACTCTTTCTTTATTTTTTCTTTCATTTGTGTATGTTGTATCCTATCTAGTTCATTGACTCCTAAATATTTGTATGGTTGGCTTTCGTCTAGTTCTCTTATTTCATTGGCTTTATCTAGTGTTATATTGCTACTTTTAACTAATTTTCCTCTTTTCAGGGTTGCTTTGGCACATTTTTCTAATCCGAATTTCATATCTATTTCCTTGGTAAAGCCGTGTACTGTTTGTAGTAGTGTTTCTAGCTCTTTGTCATTTTTAGCATATAATTATTATTATTATTATTATTATTATTATTATTATTATTGTTATTGTTATTATTTCTCTTTATCACAAGTTTTGTTGGTGTTCCTGGAGTCTTGTATGTGTAGCGGGCTTACTACCTGCAGTCTATGGTACAATACAATCCATTTTTTTCAGCTATCCAATACTATCCTGATTATTGTGGTCATGCCAAGGAGGCAAACCTTTTGTAACAGTTCTACTGGGCACTCTATTCCACTTTCCTTTATATTCCTCTTGATGCCTTCTGATACTGTTCCCAAGGACCCAACAATAATTGGCATCATTTTCACCTTCTTCTTTTTCCATAGTCAGTCTATTTCATACTTAAGAGACATGTTTTTCTCTATCTTTTTGCCATCCTTCCTGACTATTTGTGGATCAAAGGTGCATTCAACATCAACTGTATAGTGTATGTAGTGCACCTTGTTCACCACCACTAGGTCTTGTCTTATGCTCTAGCACGTGATCTGTTTAGATTGGGAAATCCCAGAGGATTTTGCTAGTCTCTGACTCCACCACTCACTGCGATTTGTGCTCATACCACATCTTGCCTCTCTCTAGCCCCTACTTTTCACACAGTTTCCAATGTAGCACTTTCACTACCTGATCGTATCGCCACAACTTGTAGTGGTTTACAGCAAGTCTAGGGCATTCGTTTGAGATAGGGGCAATGGTTCCATCCACTCTATTGTAGATGTGGCACAGCAGAGACACTTGTTCATTCCTAAGGTTGACCCTCCAATTCGTGGCCAGATCTTGGTCCTGCACTGCCAGTATATTGCTCTCGGTCTCTTTTTTTAGTGTTCCTTTCATCAGCCAATCCTACCTATTTTTTCCAGCAACTTATGTTGTGGCTACATGGAATTGATTGTGTAGTCCCTTCTTATGTAATTCTTCTTCATGTCCTTTTTGTACTTCCTAATACCAGGCTACAACAAGTAACCTTAGATGTCAAGAACCTTCCTAAGTATCCTAGCTGTCCCTAATAACACTGGAGCTGTACTAAACTGGGTTTTATGCCTATTCCTTCTATTCATCTGTTCAAATCTTTAGAGATAGTTCCTAATGCACCTATAACTACTGGCATACATTTTACCCACATTTTCCAGTCTCTGTAATTCAATGGCTAGGTTCTGGTACTTTGCTATTTTTTTAATACCTCTCATTGATTTTTTTCATTATTTGGGACTGTGAAGACAGTTATCTGGCACTTTCTATTCTCTTTGTCTACTACTACTAACCGAGGCCTTCTAGCTTCTATTACTCTGTCAGTCTGAATGTTAAAGTCCTTCAAGATCTTATATTTCTTACTTTCTAGTACTTCATTAGGTTCATGTTCATACTATATATCAGTATGTTCAAATCCTAACTTTCTACATAACTCTCAGTGGATTACTCTACTCTCCCTAGATTGTCATGTCTTTTCTTGTATTCTTCCTGTGCCAGCATACTACATTCACTTACTATATGAGTAACACTTTCCTCTTTTGATTTGCATAATCTACATTAGGAATCTACTTGGTTTTTGTCTATCTTGGCGCTTATCCAATTAGAGTTAATGCTTGATCTGGTTGCTGCTACTAACAAACTTTTTTGTCTCCCTTTTCAGCCTTCCTTTCTGAAACCATAACCATGTCTCACTACTACTATTTGCTGCAACTATTTTTGGGCATCTACCATGCAAAACCTTCGCCTGCCAGTCAGATAACTTTTGTTCTTTTTTCTGGTTTTTAACTTCGTTTGACATTTTGGTTTCCCAATGTTTTGCTGTGACTCTGTCAGCTCTTAATAAACTTTCTTCACTGTTACTGACATAGGAGTCCATATCTACTCTAGCTAACTCCACACAGTCTTTTACTGATATTAACCCTCTTCCACTTTCCTTTCTAAGTAAGAATAATCTTGCTACTCCTGCTCTTGGGTGGAGTTCTCTATTCATATCGAATTCCTTCCTAGTTCTTCTGTCTAGTTTTGCTAATTCAGTTTTTGTCCAGTCTACAAAAGCTGATGAGTATCTAAGTAATGATACTGCCCAAGTATTTACAGCCTTCACTAGATTTGGATAATTTAACTTTGATTTCATTAGCTTCTTCACCCTTCTAATGTACTCCTTTTTAATTCTCATTTTCATTTCTATAATTAGTACTTTGTCAGATTCTAATATTCCTAGATACTTACAACTCTTTCTTTCTTTCAAAGATTTTAATGTTTGGCCCTCTGGTAATAGGATGCCTTCACTATTGACTACCTGTCCTCTTTTCATGACTAATATTGCACACTTATCTCTGCCAAATTCCATGCCTAAATCTTTGCTGAAGAGTCTTACAAGTCTGTATTAAAGAATCTATCTCTTTTTCATTCTTACTAAAAAGCTTCAGACCATCCATAGAGAGCAAATGGTTAATTTTTCCTTTACTATTTCTGAACTGATACACTGCCTTTGCCTTCCTTAATACTAAACTGAGTGGGGCCAAATATAAGACAAATATTAAAGGGGATAACAAATCTCCTTGGAAAATTCCTCCCTTGATATTAACTTTCCCTAAGACTGTGTTACCTCTCCATTTCTTCATTCTAAAGCTAATTAATTCTTTTATGTTGTCTGCTCTACTGAATATACTCAAACATTCACTTATCCATGAGTGTGGGATCATGTCATAAGCTTTCTTATAATCTATCCATGCTATTGTTAGATTTTTCTTTCTAGTTTTTACTTCACATAGAACCGCTGTGGTGTTTATGTATAATAAATTGTACATTCCTCTAACTTTCTTTCTGCAACATTTCTGTTCTTCTGGCAGTAAATTCTGTTTATAAAGGTGCTTGTAAATGCTTTCTGAAAGCATTTCTGTTAGCAGCTTCCACACTAATGGTAAGCAAGTGATTGGTCTATAGTTGCTTGCTGTATTACCCTTGCTCTTATCTTTTGCAATTTTGAATATTTTTATGCAAATCATTTTCCTACAGTCAGAATATTGACTACTGTATACACACACACACACATATATAGCCTCATATATAAGGTTAAGAAGGGTATTGGATTCAACCAAACCCAAAGATACAGGTAATACTGAGTAAGTGCTGTATACCGACTAGTTTTGCCCCTGTCATTGTATAAACATGAGTGGGGATTATAACATAGGTCGTGTATTAGCGTGTGTATGTATAAAGAGAGAGAGGGATAAGGAGAGCAATGGCAGGGTTGGAAATGTATTTTGTGGATAGGGTCTTGCAGCTGTTTCGGGGGGGGGGGGCAATGTGTCCCTTCATCGGAGACAGAAATAGTAGAGGAATGGATTATTACATCTATACTCTCTACACTCTCTGAGTGGTTGGCGTTAGGAAGGGCATCCAGCTGTAGAAACTCTGCCAAATTTAGATTGGAGCCTGGTGTTGCCATCCGGTTTCACCAGTCCTCAGTCAAATCGTCCAACCCATGCTAGCATGGAAAGCGGACGTTAAACGATGATGATGATGATGATGATTGTCCTCCCTCTAGTCATACAATCTGATATTATTACTCCATTAAGGCAATTCTGAAGTTGTTCCCTCAGCCTTCCATGTAAACTACTAAATATCTTTAACCATTATCCTTGAACTAAATCTGGTCCTGGGCCATTCTAATTCAGCATTTTTCCTAACACTTTACTCCTTAATGCACTGGTTAGTCTTAGATCTGGTTGCTTCCCACTCACTACTTCTTCCCTCACTTTCTTTAGCCATACTGCATCTCCATTGTAATTGACTAGCTTATCCCAAATATTAATCCAGAACTTTCTAGTTTCTTCTGCATTTGGTTTCTCATTTTCAGTACTTTCTTCTCCTCTATTTATTTAGTTATAAAATCTCCTCAGGTCTGTCTCAAATAATCTATTCTGTTGATACTGATTTATTCTTTTCTGATATCTGGAAAGATTACTTACTACTGATAGGATATGCTGTTTCAACTTTTCTATGACTGTCTCAAATCCTTTCTCTTTGACTAAGTATTTTTTCTCAAGAGAAGATTTCAATCTTGTGTTTCCTAACTTGTTCAGTTTCCAGGCTTCTATTCGACTCAGATCTTGTTTTAAAGTCTTCACTTTATTTTGTAGTCTCCTTTTCCACATTTGCTCTTTTCTAATCTTTCCTTGTGGAATATCTAATCTCCTAGTAACTACTACCCCTCCTGCACAGATCAATAAGTTAGTGTTTCGCATATTTTTAGTCTCTATCCTACTGATATCAGAATCTACTTTCCTAGTCATATCTAGCAGCTTCCTTCTGTTGGTACCTTTTAATGCTGGCAATCTTTTTCTTACTTCGTTACTCATTGCTTCCTGCGACTCATCTAAAATCTTCTGATCTTCCTCACTTAGATCATTTAAATTGCTGGTGCCAGTTGTCCATTTCTGATTGGTAGTGCTATTATTATTTTTCCCTTTAGGTTCTTCTTTGGTTTGAATTATATCTCTTATGTTGTTGGGTCTTTCTTTCCCAATTCTCTTGTGATCTCTTCCACTTCCAATTCTGTCATCCACTTTCTTCTAACAGCATTAGCTTAGTCTACTAGTCTCTTCTCAATCACTTTAAACATACCCTTCTCTACCCAAAGTGTTAACATCCGTTTTCTATAACACCTTCTTTTAGATTCACTTTCTAAGTAGTACTTCATCATTATCCTGTTTTCTTCGCTGGTCCATTTCCTCTTTACTCTATTATCTGCTGATGCTATTTTAGGAAAACAGCTGTGGTCAGTCTGCATTTTTACTGAACCACTGCTGTGTGAGAAACCTTCCTTTAAAGTTCCAACCTCATTGTCACTGTTACAATTAGAATTTCTAATCAAACTTTTGTCTCACATAAACTGAAGTAAGGTAACGTTCATCACCATCATCACCACTATTATCATTATTATTATTCAACATCTGATAGTTTTGATTAACTTTCTATTGCATCACTTGCTGCACTTTTGTGCTGGTGAGGTGTGTGCTGCATTTTTTTTCCTTTGGAGAATATTGTATTGCATCAGTATATTTTGTTATGGGATTTGGTTTGAGTTTTCTGTTGTTACTGTATGTTGTTTGTGCAGTGCAGGCTGTGTTCTGTTGAGTATCAAACTTTTATGGTACATGCTGTGGAGTTTGTTCCTTTTATTGGGTATTTACTGTATGAGTTAATTCCGCTTGTGCCAAAGAGGCAAACTTTTTAAGCAACTCTACCAGTTACTCTATTCTCATTTTCTTTATGTTCCTCTCAATATCTTTGAGCCCCAACAATAACTAGCACTATCTTCACCTTTTACTTCTTCCACAGTCAGGCTATCTTGTATTTAACTGGATTGTATATATCAACTTTCTTGCCTTCCTTCTTAACTATCTGTAACTGAAACTGACATACAACATCAATTGAAGAGCACTTGGGGTTTACTTTGTCCACCACCACTAGGTCTGGTTTGTTGTGCTCAAGTACCTGGTCTGTTTGAATTGGAAATTCCACAACTCAGTCACTCTCTGTGATTTGTGGTCATACCTCTCTCTAACCCCAACTTTTCACACAGTTTCCAATACAGGACTTTTGCTACCTCATCATGCTGCTATAATTTATACTGGTTGTGGGAAATCTGAGATGTTCATTCACAGTATGAGCAATAGTTACATCAAATCCATTGCAAATTTGGCACATTAGAGACACTTGTTCATTTCTAATACTAACTCCAATTTGTGACCTCAGCTTGCTCTTACACTGCAAGTACTGTGCTTTTGGGCCTCCTTTTTAAACACTCCTTTCTTTACCTAGTCCCGCCTATGTTCTCCAGCAACTTCAGTTGTGGTTACATGGAATTAATTGTGTAATCCCTTGTTGGGTAGTGCTTCTTGATGTTTTTGTACTTATTTTTGTTCTTTTCTTTTTTCCTACTTTCAATAAGTCTAACTGCCACTAGCAGGGTTTCCTCACTTTGAGTTAGATATCTCAGCATGGTCCCATTTTCAGTATGCACACAGACATCCACATTGATCACTCCTCTTCCTCTATCTGCTCTCTTCGTGTATAGGTGATCAGTATCTGCACATAGATGATAGGCTCCATGCATGGTAAGTAGCTTTCTTGTTTTCCTTTTCAACTCCTTTAGCTCATCCTCTTTCCACTTCAGAATTCTTGCTCTATATCAAACCACTGCAACTGCACATGAGTTTATTGCTGAAATTATGTTTCTGGCTTTCAATTTTAAATGCAATATCTTTCGCAGTCACCACAGATACTCTTTCTTTGTCTTTACTTTCATATCATCATGCTCAATTCCATCTGCCTCAAATATTTCCCAGGTATTTATATCTGGATTCAAGTTCAATTGACAGTAAATTTTGATCCTTTCACCCACATGATTTCCACTAAGAAAAAAAAAAATCTTTTTCTTACTTCTTAAAATCACTGGATATAATATATATAATAATCCCGAATAGATTTTCCTGACTTGCCAGTCCTCAGTCAAACTGTCCAACCCATGCCAGAATGGAAAGCAGATGTTAAACGATGATAGTGATGATGATGTATAATGATATATATATAATTATGATAGATTGTTACACCATTCAATGTTTAGGTAAACTTCATCACCCACTCTGTCTGTCTGTCTGTCTGTCTCTCTGTCTGTCTGTCTCTCTGTCTGTCTGTCTCTCTCTCTCCACAAAAATAAAACACATTTCAGCACCAAAAATTGCAAAGTGGAAATCTATTTTTGGTGCCAAAATGTGTTTCATTTTTGTGTGTGGGGAGAGAGAGAGAGAGAGAGAGTGAGTGAGTGGGTGATGAAGTTTACCTAAACATTGAATGGTGTAACAATCTATCATAATTATATATATATCATTATA
>NC_069008.1:9275631-9286617 GCF_001194135.2 Octopus bimaculoides | reverse complement strand
ATCTGATTTTTTTTTCCTTAGTGAAAATCGTGCAGGTGAAAAAATCAATGGGGGTGGGAGTGAAATTTCCGAGGCTTCCACCTCACACACCCCGTTTTCCAGACCCAAAGGGTTTTGTAGCATATTAGGAGGCCACCAAAATTCATTGAATGGAAAAGGAAATATTTCCAATAATTCCAGGATATGGAGGGGGGGTTCTCACCCACCCACTTTTTTTCAAATGAAAATAAGGAGTTTGCAGCATATTAGGAGGTCAGGGTACTTGATTCCACGCAAAAAATCCAAGTTTTTTTTTTTCCTAGTGAAAATCGTGTGGGTGAAAGGATCAATTAATACCCAATTGTCTTCATCATTTCACCATTTGGCATACCTATACCTTCTACTCTGACAAACATTTCTCATTTCATTGTCTTCAAAGCACATTTTGAAAGTCCATGCTCCATCTTGATAACATTTGAGAAAATCTGCACAGAATGGACTAGACTGTCCAGTTCTGCCTCAGTTTTTATGAACAACTTCAAATCATCCATGAATAGCTGATGATCAAGCTTTTCCATGCCACTTCCCAGATCATATCCTTACTTTGCAGTATTTCCCTCAAGGGAATCATTCCTAGCATAAAGATTAATACGGGTACACTGTCCCTTGGAAAGTTCTTCCTAATTTTCACTTCTCCTAACTCCTCTTGTTGAGTAGTTCTTCTTCATGCCCTTCTTGTACTTCTTATGTTGTTCTTTTCTTTTTCCTGCTTTCAATAAGCCATCTTCTCTAACTACCACTTGCAGGATTTCATCACTTTGGGTTAGATATCTTAGATGTCTCTGATTCCTTGCTGTCATTTCAGTTCTCCAACATTTCATAAAAAGGCATCCCATGTTTTCTGCTACTCCATACATTTCCATAGTCCTTGTAATCCAAGAGTGTGGTATCATATCACATGCTTTATAATAATCAATCCATGCCATGCTCAAATTTGCGTGCTTTCTCTTGAAGTTTCTCATGATTAGTTTGTCGATTAATTGCTGACTTTTCATTTTCCAGCTCCTCTTTCAATACCCTTTTTATTCATTCGGTAGCAGCTCACATTTTTTTAAGTATCAATACAATTCACTGGCCAAAGCATCTCGCATTAGCAGAAGACAGATTATTGGTTGGAAGGGGGATACGTTGTTACCCTTTTCAAGCTCCTTGACACATAACAATATCTTTCCATTTGTCATCCAACTGGGTCCTGAGCCTTACTGCAAGCCTTTATGCGGCTCTTCTACTATCCATTCATGGAGCCCTCTCAGCTTCTTCATCCAATATTCTTAGACACAGTCCAGCCCTGGACTCTTCCCATTATAATTTTACTTATCTGCTTTTTTTTTTAATCTTTTCTGTATTTATTCTTATGTTCATTATTTACATTTGACGGATATTTGTCCTCATCTTGTTGTTAACACGTTTCGGCTGATATACCCTCCATGTAAATAATGTACATAATTCCTCATCTCTTAAATATAGAACTATATTATTCTTGTGTTGTCTTGAACTTGTATATTTCTTAATCTATTTTCAATTTCATGCAGCCACTTCACATTATCATTAAGCTCTACAGGTTGATCCCAGATTCCTCCCCTACAAAAACTTTGCTTTCATCTGCATTAGGCACCAATGTTAGATGTAATTACTCATCTAATTCCTAAGACAGTTTTCTCTGATTGCCTTCAAACAATCTGTTCTACTTGGATTGTTTTGTTCTATTGTTGTGTCTTTCCAATTTTGCCTTGATTGTTACTACTTTTGTTTCAATTCTTCCAATACCACATCATATCCTTTATCTCTTATTCTATGTATTCTTTTCAGTTGTATTTTTACACTTTCATTCTGTGCTTACCCTCTTTAACCCTTTTAAAACATGACGTAAATTTACGTGCACAATGTACATGCTTTAAATCGGTCAACGTACTTTAAATCGGACAACTTACTTATACGCTGCCTAACTTAGAACATATCACCTTAGTTAGTACCAGTCCACCTGCCAACTGATACGCCAACTGATATTTATATTTCATATAAATATTTACAACCCAGAAGTAGGCTTTATTCTCATATAAGCTGTAGTTTTGGTGATTATACTACATTAGCAATATGGCTTCCAATCAGCTCAAAACCAATCTACGTTCATCATCTCATACTGCCAGTGCACGGAGGGATTCTGCTGTAGCTGAATCTTCTGGTCCTGCACATAATTTATGGTCATGTCCCACCACACCAGCTTCGTCATTACGCTCCACCACACCAGCTTCGCCGTATTTATCACAGCTTTTTTGTGTTTGTCATGTTGTGCCACTTCCGCTTCCATCAGCATTGTCGTCATTTCCTGCCACTCTGGCTCAGTCAGTTTTGTCTTCGTGTCTTGTTTAGTCGAATTTACAGTCATCATGCCAGACTACACCAAACTCCACCACCTCACCAATCTGATGATGACTTGGAGAATGAGTATTTTCCTAGTTTAGAATCAGACAATTCCAATAGCTATGTTAATATTCCAGTGAATCAAAGGTACAGGCAGCAGCAAATGGCCCTGGACAACAGAATATCATGTGGTGAGCAAGAGACAATTCCATTCTATGGCATGGGTTTACTGGTATGTCTGGCATAAAGGCAAACTTTGAACCTGGAAGCTCGCCATTGGGAATATTCCACAAGATTTTGATGGATGAAATGTTTCAATATATATATAATCATCATCATCATCATATATATAATGGATGAAACAAATGACTATGCTGAAAACCATCCCCAGCATGTCAGATCCGGGCATGGCAGTGATTGGTTTCCACCCACAGGGGACAAAATCAAAGTTCTGCATGTCCTTCTAATACTGACGGGCATCATATAGAAACTGACTCTAGTGTCATTGGAATCATAATCCAGCCATTTTTCTGCCTTTCTTTCCGGAAACAATGCCACATGATCAATTTTTGTTGCTTCTTCCAGATCTACATTTCAACTCAGGTGAGAACCTGGATGACATGCTGCACAAAATATGTCCTATCATTGACAAAGTGGCTGAGAATTTTAGAATGGTGTATGTCCCCTCACAGGACATTTGTACAGACAAGAGATTGTGGAAATTCAAGGGAAGGCTCTGATTCAAACAATACAACCCAACCAAATATGCCCACTTTGGAATCAAGGTATATAAGATATGCCAGTCAACTAGCAGAGCCTGTGGGTATATGTGGAATTACAAAATCTACACTGGTCAGGACAGATTGGATCTTCCAGCATCTACTGTAGCATCAACTAATGTCATGTTGCCACTGAATGAAAACTTGTTTGACAAAGGCTACAATATTTATATGGATAACTGGTTTTCCAGTAGAGACCTTTTCCTGCAGCTGCAGGCAAGGAGGACTAATGCCACCCATTCTTCACAAAGTAAAACTTCGAAAGGGGGAAACAGTGTATCGCTGCACTGATAGTGGCATTCTCGCTGTAGTGTGATGGGACAAGAAAATCACCTACATGTTATCCACAGTGCATTCTGCAAGCATGAAGGACACTAGGGAACAAGATGTGGATGGTAATGCCATAATGAAACTGAGTGTTGTTGTTTCACACAGCTGGCGATGACACACAGATCGGTGAGAAAATTTGTGAAATGGTGCAAAAAACTTTTCTTGTATATAGTTGACATGTATGTCATGAACTCACATTTGCCGTAAACTGGTTAAAGCAGTTGACGTAAATATTCACCAAACCATTGTCACACTCTAATTGCTGATCTCAGCCAAGACAATTACCATTGATGCAATCTAGTTGCTTGATAAAAACCGTTGTCAAGGGGTTAAGATCTATCATCTTGTCCCAAATCCCTTTTTAAATTTTGTTTGTTTCTCACAAATCTGTCTATGCTAATATGGATCTTTTCGTTATGTTCTGTTCTTTTGTATCCAACTCTTTCCATGGCAACCTTTGCTGCAACTCAGACAATCTTGTGGCTTCAATTATATTTCCCATCTGAAATAGTCAAGGAACAAAATCTATACTTTTGGTTTCTGCTTTTAGCTTACACCTGTCTACATATTTCAGACTGGGAGGTATTTGATCCTGGTTTTCTCTTATATATCGATACATTGTCCTCACTATGTGTTGTTGATCATCCTCATATCCTTGCAATATGGCCCTTCCCATTACTTCTGCTTCCTTTGTTGACAATGCATTTATACCTTGCCCTTCATTTTCTCTGCCACCATTCATTTCTTTGTCCTCAATAGGTATGCTCTCTCCTGGTGCAATGCTATCATTGTTTTCTACTTCCCTTTTTATTTCTTCAATTTCTATGCCTGTTAACTACCCATCTTTTCTTATTACTCTTGCCTGATCAGTTAAGCATTGTTCACTTATCTCAAAGAGTTCTATTTCATCCCATTTTAATTTCCTGCATTTTAAAGATCCCCTTTGATTGGATTCACTTCTGCTCCAGTACTCAATTACAGTTTGGTTCACCTCCTTGTCTCATCATTTTCTCTGCCTTTGACCTTGAGTTTCAGTAGTCTCTGGATGATGACCAGGCCTGTGCTGTACAGCCACAGGGCACCAGCATGGGCAAAAGACTTTCACTGTTAGTTCCAGCCTAATTAACACCATTATTCATTATATTTGTATTGGACATTTTCACTTAATATTGAGGTTTGTGTTTTCAGGTTAGCTACCAGCCCAGTATTTTTATCAATAGAATTTTTATCTCTAGAAAGATTGCCAACCAAGACTGACGAGCTCTTACTACCCATAAGTTGAGACTATCCCCATTCTCATTTTTTGAGTGTTGGGAACCATGAACATTTGTCATTTATATGATGTCTATGGTTCTTATCATGGCATTGGTCAGCCCCATATCCTCATGACATGTATGGGCCCCATATCCATATCCAACCATTACTTGGAATCTGGCTATTGAGTCATGCCTCATTTGCCTTCATCACAAAGTTGGCCACTGACAGGTTGTTACCAAGGTGACTAAGGGATTCTATCTACCCCAGTTTTTAAATCAGGCTGTTCCTTCTCTTAGACAGACTGTCAACCAAGGCTAATGAGTCCTGTCTAACCATTTTTCTATGACTTTTCACTCTTCTCAGTTCTTCTGCCTTTTGCTGGGTTTTGTTTTCATCTCACTAAAATGTAAATATTCTTGTATTTTTACAGATTTGTCAAATGGTCAGTTGATAGCAACAATCACTGGCCGAATTAATGGCCAGTGGAAGGCAACTCTAGTCTTTGACTATGATGGAACTGTTCCGACACCTCTCAGCTGTCATGGAATTAATGTAAGTGTTGAATCAGTGTGTATAGTGTATGTGTGTAAGTGTATACTTGTGTTTGTGAGATGGCAAGTGTTGTGTGTTGTGGTATACATTTCTTCATCTCTGTTTCAGTTTCTTTTGCTTTTTCTATTAATCTCCCACCCTCCCTCTTCTTTCTCTTTCCCACACACATTCCTTCTCATTTCTACAAGTGCTGTTCATTTGTTTCTTTCTTTCTTACATTATTAGGTGGGAAGAAATCTAGAGTAATATGACAGAAAAAGGTGATAGAAAAAATAGCGTTATTTATTTTGCATAGATTATGTATCATTTCATGTTTTAGAGAGTTATATCTTTCTTTACATATTATTTACAGTTCAAATTTTCATTATTCTAATTTTTTAAACTCTTATTAAGTTTGTGTTGCTTTGTTTCGATTTCTCTAATGCATTATTATTACATTGATTTCATCTATCTAAAATTCAACAATCCTGTGGAATTGTTTTCTAGGAATTATATCTTGTTTCATCAGAATGAAATGAGTAAAATCAATTCAGCATGTATTAGTTGATCCCAAAAATAAAGAAAGAATTCTGTTCATTCAGTACCATGGGTGAATGAGCTAATCTTTTATCTTTCATCTTTTACTTGTTTTAGTCATTAGACTAAGGCCATACTGGTGCATTGCCTTGAAGAATTTTTATTGAATGAATTGACCCTAATACTTAAAGTTTTTGCTAAGCCTGATGCTTCTTTTATCATCCCCTTTTGTCAAACTGCTAAGTTACAGGAATGTAAACACACCAACACCAGTTGTCAAGTGGTGGTGGGCGACAAACACAGACACAATCACACACACACACACACACACACACACACACACACACACACACACAACAGGCTTGTTTCAGTTTCCATCTGCCAAATCCACTCACAAAACTTTGGTCAGCCTGAGGCTATAGTAGAAGACACTTACCCAAAGTACCACACAATGGGACTAAACCTGGAATCATGTGGTTAGGAAGCAAGCTTCTTACCATATAGCCACACCTGTGCCTAAATCAATGTTGATTAGATTTGAACCCAGAACAGTAAGAAATACCACAAAGCAATGTTTTTCTGATGCTCTAATACTACTACCAATTCATCAACAAGCTTTTAGTTGTTTCCCAGGAACAATGAAAGAATTCTGTTCATTCAATGCCATGAGTGAATGAGCTAATACCACACACTTTCCTTCAGAATTCCTTGGTTAACTTGAACAAGCCAGATCACCACTGCATAAACTGAAATTGAAGAGATGATCCCTCATAATTTCAATGAGAATCTAAGATGATTCAAAGCTTTGCAATGAAACATGGATGATTGTACAAGAAATGCACAAGAATCTAATCATAGCAAAGATCAATGTTGGTGCATTAAAAAATGACAATGTCATGATTCCTAGAATTAAAGTCAATACTTCTCATGATGATGTACCTGTTCAGCAGATCTATCTCCCAATACAGCCATGTTTTACAATGATTGTACATACGAGGGGAGCTGAAAAGTTCCTGGCTTTAAGGTATCATGAAAGGCCTGTCTGGAGGCCAACCTTCCAAGTTTTTTTTACAGGGCATAGAAAAACTAGAAGACCGTTGCAATAAGTGTGTGAATTTGAGAGGGAAATATGTTAAATAAAATCATAATTAACTGATCCTCCTATATTTTCCTTTACCCAAAGCCAAGGACTTTTCAGCTCTTCCCCGTAAAGTACATGGATATACCATGCAGAATGTCCTAATTTATCTAGAGAAACCATTATTCTAGTATGGCCAGCTATATGTAGCTTTAAGCTGGGGAATAAAGAACGAAATGTTAAAGTATTGAAGGAATGCAAGTCTACAAGAAATGTTGTAAAAACTTTCTCCTATAAACTGCCAAGAAGTACAGTTGTCATTTTTTCTTTAATACAGAAAGTATTATCAATACCCTTTCAGACAATGCATTCATATTCACAATTTTCTTCAAGCATTGAACAGATTACTATTATTTTGATATTTCCAATTAAAGAAGTCTAGGAGTTAAATTAAATATATGTATGTATATATACAAAGTGCATAAGGTATTTGAGGATATACTTTTTCTGGGTAATTGCTACATTTTTTGCTAACTCTGTATAATCTCTGTTTCAGAAAATAATAATGGCAGACTTTGAGCTTACTCAAGAAATGAAGAGGCATGCTGTTATTGTGGTTATTGTGAGCATTGTGATTTAGAAATATCTTGAGTTTCTTAAACATTGCCAGATCTTTCGTCTACAAAGTTTATAAAGAGCTAATGACTGAAGATGGAAATGTATCACCTGTATCAAAGCAAAAAAGCATTCTCAATGTTCTGAAATCATCAGAACACCTGAATTTATCCAGCAAGTTCAACAGACCATTGATTATAATCCCAGAAAGTCTATGAGGTTAATTGTAAAAGATCTCCATGTGTCAGAAGGAACAGTCAGAAATGTTGTCCACAAAGACATCAGATGATGATCATCATCATGATAGTTTAATGTCTGCTTTCCATGCTGGCATGGATTAAATGGTTTGACTAGGGACTGGCAAGACAGTAAGCTGTACCAGGTTCCAATCTGATCTGGCAGGTTTTCTACAGCTGGATGCCCTTCCTAATGCCAACCACTCCGAGAATGTAGTGGATGCTTCTTACATGCCACCAACACGGGAGCCAGTCAGATGGCACTGGCATCAACCATGTTCAGATGGTGCTCTTTATGTACCACCAGCACAGGAGCCACTCGGGGGTGTGAGTGGTTGGACTGGTATAGACCACATTCGGATGGTGCTTTTTACATGCCATCAAGTCTTATAGGATGAGGAAAGGTCAATTTGTCAGAAAAAGCAAAAGAAAATCACTACATCAGATCTGAAAGGCCCTTAAACAAACTGAAAAATCCAGCAGAAGATTTGATTTGGTTTTTCTCAAACGAGAAAAACATCAATCAAGATCAAAAAGTTAACTGAAGAAATGACAGATGGTTATGTGCAGACCCTTCTGAAATTCCAAGTGTTATGCATACAAAATTTCCTGCAACTGTCACGGTTTTGGGGGTTGTCAACAATGAAGGACATGTGATGCCTCCCTACTTCTTTCCACAAGGCTTTAGAGTTAACTCTGCCACCTACATTGAGGTCCTGGAAACAATTGTTAAGCCCTGGATAGACAGTGTATGCAATGGAAGGCCATATGTGTTTCAGTAAGAATGCAGTCACACATGGCTCTTGTAACACTGGAATGGAGGGCTGAAAATCTTCATGATCACATAACCCTTAACATTTGGCCTCCTAATTCCCCAGATCTCAATCTATTGGATTATTACATATGGAGCGTTGTTGAGAGAGAGGTCCATAACACCAAAGATTCTTTGAAAGCTGCCATAGTCAGAGTAATGTACAAAATGAATGAGGACCACTTGATTTGAGCATGTAGATGTTTTAGATCTCATATAGAAGCAGTTGTTGAAGCCAAAGGTGGCTTTATTGAATAACGTTATAGAAAAGAAGGTTTATTTTTATCCTCATAGCATTTTTTGATAAAGTTATTATCTGTTATTATATATCTGTTTTTTTTTTTTTATAAACATAAATCTGTCCTCAAATATCTTATGGGCCCTGTACAGTAGAAAGAAAGAATGAAGAGGCAAACAGTTGGTGTCAGTTTAGAGCATGAAATTTATAATTTAAACATAATTGTGGAATTGTTACAATAGAGATTTTGGAGTAGAATGTGTCATGTAAATAAAGGAGTGAGAAGGTGTGCAGATTGTCTCTTGCAGTTGTTTCTAGAATAGCTGTGCATATGGTGCATTCCTCAGCAAACAAAGATAAGCTTTCCATAACATAGCTGACTATTCCATCTTTAGAGTGGAAGAATTTTCATTCCATGCTGTAGTACACATTGGTTCATATCTTACCGAAGGAAATATATTAAGCATGAGTTTATCTTGAACATTTTAGTCTTTTATTTGAATTGATCACTTGATTTTAGGTCTTCTAGAGCATTACCTTGAAGAATATTTGTTAATCAAATCTATCACAGTATTTATTTTAAATCTTGTATTTATTATATCAGTCTCTTTTTGCCTAACTGCTAAGCACAAACCAATACCAGTTTTCAGACAGTGAGACACAAAAACATGTGCATGCATTTTTAAGTGTTTGAGATGGTAGGGGTAGAATATGAGAAAGATTTGGCTTCAATCACTCACAGGACTAGTGACAATGTAGATGTATACCTGCCTCCCCTCTTCCCTGAGTTGAGAGAAAACCATAAGACAGCGAGGCAGTAAATGCAGTAAAACTACCTTGCAGTTTAAGAGTTTAAAAAACTCAAGCAGCAAATCAAAATTAATCATTTAGTTTAAAAAAAAAAAATTAAAATACCCATTATGATAAAAATATATTAAAATTGGAATTTAAAAAAAAATTCTAGACAGTTGAGAATTTATTAATTGCTTTCTTTTGGTAAAAGTTATATAATTCCAGCTAAGTGATGAGGAACATTCTCCATTATCACATAGATGTTACACATGTTATAAATATATATATATATATATATATATCATACATATATCATGCATATAGGTAATTTGCATTCCACCAGTATTACCAGAACTGCTGTTGCTGTTACTACTATTACTTCTACTACTACCACAACTATTTTCTTGTATAACTGTTGTTATTTTTCTCTCTTTCCTTTTTTCCAGGTGAGCCACAACGAATTCACAAACATTATGAAAAATATTGTGAATGATGCTGAGATAATGAACAGTCTTGGATGGCAGTTTACCATGAAACCAGTTGTCATAATCTTCATCCTCTCCATCATATGGATTGTCTCTTTCCTTCTTGTCATCTTCCTTCTCATTGATGCTCCAAAGTCAAGTGAGTTGTTTTCTTTTCTTTTTTGCTTCTGTTTAATGGCTGGGCCATCCCTAATGAAATAGAAAGTGGAGAAGAGAGAACAAACCTATGTTTACCAAAGAGGCTCCAGCCAGCTAGTCACAAGCATCAACTTGTCTTTTTTTAAAAGAATTTAGACAGTGTATATGTGAGCAGACATAGTCAGATAGTTAAGTAGCTTCAGAACCACATGTATTTATATATATATATATAGTTTTAGGGAAAATAACCAATTTTCAAGAACTCATCGATGAAAATCCACTATCACATATAGAAAAATTAATAATTAAAAGCACAATAGATGAGTATAATGTAAAGTAAAGTAAATATCATAAGATAAATATAATAAAAAGATTACACGTGTTTCATAACCAATTTTCAAATAGAAAAGAAATTTAAATCGATTAAAATCAATTGAAATTATCGAAAATAAGTTCTATTCAAAAATATAGCTACTCGTCAGATCGTAAGTAGAACAATAATTAGATATATATCTCAACCAACAATAAGTACCAAATGAATTTCATTGAGAATTTTTAAGTGATCTTCTTCTAGCACATTAGCTGTCCACTTAGTGGTCTTTTTATATACACAGGTACTATAATCCTTTTGAGATCTCAGAAAATTTTTTCTGAATCTTCTGATTTTTTAAATGTGCTGGTTTCCTGGTATTAAATTGATATTAATTAATATCAAATTTTTTACCCTATTACATTAATTATATATATATATATATATAT
>NC_069008.1:9270830-9272178 GCF_001194135.2 Octopus bimaculoides | reverse complement strand
ATGTTCTTGCTCAGCTTGCTGGTACAGAACTGATGAGTTCTTCCCTTCCTTAAGTTCCCTCCAATGTTCGTTTGCCCGCTCCCCTATGCTCCTTGCTGTTTCGCCTACATATGTCATTGTCTTATTTCTGCATCGTCCCTCTGTACATCTTATACTATAGACCACATTTCTGGTTTTGCAGTTCGTTTGTGGGCTAAATCTACATACGATACAGTTCCTATCAGTGCAGGGGGTTCTACTGAAAGGGTATGTTCAGTAGTTAAATGCAGGTGTTATTCAAATTCTTTTACTTCCAACATATGTTTCGAAGACAACATTGGTAATATTCCAAAGGAATAAAATGGTGTAAAACAATGTAATTTTCTCATCAGGGAAAGAAAGAAAGAATCCAAACTCATCAATAAGGCATTTTAACAGAATGTGATGGATGTGTATAATGATGAACGGAATGCTATTAAATTTTTTTTTTAAACTGTTAGAGGATATAACATCAAAGGTAACCTGTAGAAAGAGGGGGGGGGGGGTAAAGGAAAGAAATAAGCAGAAAACTAATGAATGAGAAATATAGAGCAATATGTGAATTAAAATAAAAGTTTAAGGGCATGGAAATAGATATATCTGGTGGAAGTAAATGTTAGAAAAAAAATCAATGTTCAAATTATATATAATGGTAGATATCTCTTATATGAACTAAAGGTAACTAAAGGTATATTCTTTTATATCAACATAATCATCATCATTCCTAACACCAACCACTCCGAGAGTGTAGTGGGTGCTTTTACGTGCCACTGGCATGAGGGCAATTCAGGCGGTACTGGCAACGGCCATGCTCACATGGTGTTTTTAAGTGTCACCTGCACAGGAGCCAGTCCAGCGGCACAGGCGATGACTTTGCTCGAATGTTGTTTTCCACGTACCACCGGCACAAGTGCCAGCAAGGCGGTGATTTTTACATCCCACCGGCACAGGGGCCAGTCAGCGGCCCTGGTGATGATCACGCTCAGATGGTGCTCTTAGCGCTCCACTAGCACGAATGCTAGTCATGCGGTGCTGTCATTGAATTCGATTTCGATTTCAACTACCTCTAGTTTTTCTCCCTGGAATGTGGCAGAAGTTGTTCTCTGCACATTTTCAGTGTTTATTGCTCCTGAGCATCTGGCACATACAAAAACTATCTTCCTAGTTAGCCTTCCTTTGATATTGCTGCACTTCTTATGTGTCCATACCTTACACTGGGTACATCTTATGGAGTTTCTACTCATGCCTTTTCTACAGATTGAGCAGGGCCATCTACCTGAAGGGGTTTGGGGTTTGTCTGCCTTTCTACTTATTAGGACTTTGGTTTTAG
>NC_069008.1:9269044-9270034 GCF_001194135.2 Octopus bimaculoides | reverse complement strand
GGGGGCTTTCCCTGTCTTCATACTCTTAATTGCTTTATCTACCATGGTACTGTCAACTCGGATAGCTGGTCCCTCTGTTGGGTCGACATGTGGCAGACTCTCTTCCTCCCATTCATTCTCCTTATTGAGCAATCTTTCGTAGTGGCGTCTCCAAACCTCTCTCTTTGCAGCCTGGTTTAGTGCAAGTGAACCATCATCCATGCGGACACATTTCTCTCCTACGACATCACGATTCTCTCTCACACACTGTCTTGCAACATGAAATACTTCAAGTCTTTGGTCCTCACGGCGCAGAACATTGGCAAATCTTTTCTTATCTGCTTCCCCTCTGACTAAATAAACCTGTCTCTTAGCTTCCTTTCAGGCAGTCTGATACAATTCCCTGCTACCAACATTCTACCAGTCCTTCCAAGCCTGTTTCTTTTGTCTAAGAGCACTGTCAACCACATTGTTCCACCACCACTTTACCTTGGGCCAAGAGGGGACTTTGCACCATCCACAGATCTGGTTGGTGGCTCTCAACAAGTTGTCCCGTAGAAACCTCCTATGGTTGAGTTGATTTTTATGTATTTCCCAGAAGAGAAGATTACATCTTTCGCAACATCATTCATTCCTTTCGAATGAACCAAATGTAATCTTCAAAACATATGTCGGAAATAGAAGAAATTATTTAACACGTGTATAACTCCATTTATTTAATCTTATATTTATTCAAAATACCTCAAATTAACAGGGAGTTTCTACCTCATAAACAGGAGTTACACCAAAGTTATTTTGTGAACTTTGCTACCCTGGTAACTATTAACCAATTTATTTTATCAGAGTTAATTGTTAACTAAGAGAAAATAAATACATATAATTAAATATATATATGTGTATATCTATCTATATATATAAAAATGAGAATGTCTGTCTGTCTGTGTGTGTGTGTGAGTGTGTGTGTGTGTGTGTGTGTGAATCCCTAAAACTCGAGAACTATGCAACCAATTT
>NC_069008.1:9267110-9268944 GCF_001194135.2 Octopus bimaculoides | reverse complement strand
TTGAATGAAAGAACTTGCAGAAGATGATTTGCAAAATTCAGAAGTGGAGAACTTCAGTCCCTTCCCAAATCCACAAAAGTGATGCCATAAACGAAGCCTGTAACAAATCAACTTCTATAGTCATAAATATTCCGCACCCGAGAGATCTCAAAATGAGACCAATTGTGGCCTGTCTCTCGTGTGAGTCACACAGACTCAGTAACTTTATTGACGTCCTCCTTAAACCTATTCTCCAACATATACCTAGCTTTATACGGGATGATCTGGACTTTTTAAACCATCTCTCGAACAAAACCAGCAAGGACTCCCTTCTGGTTTCATTCGATGTAATAAACCACTACACCTTGGTTCCTCATGAATGCAGAATAATAGCCATACACTACTGGCTGGAAAAATTCCCAAATGACATTCCTGACTGAATCAGAAAAGAATTCATTGTTAAAGGAATAAAATTCATCTTACAAAACAACTTCTTCAATTTCACGAAAACACTTATAGACAAAAATCGGGCACGGCGATGGGAACGAGGGTAGCACCTACTTTTGCCAACCTTGTCATGGCTTACTTGGAAGTCCAAATATACGAACACACCACACTGAAATTTGGAGACAACTTCCAAAAATACTTATTCACCAACTGGAAATGCTACTTATATGACTGTTTCAACTTGAACAACTCTCAAAATTTAGAAACTTAATCAACAGCATTAACCACAGTATCCAGTTTACAATGGAATACAGTCACAAACAACTATCCTTCCTGGACATCTTAATCATATAGAGAGAGATACTGAAATTGAAACCGACATCTTCTTCAAACCAATGGACTCAAAACAATATCTTCTATTCTCCTCTCGCCACCCAAACCATACTAAAATAGATATACCGTTTAACTTAGCGAGAATTTGCATGATTGCATCAAATCCCGAAACTCGAGTAAAGCAACTCCAAGAACTTAAAAACACATTACTGGATAGAAAATACCCAGCCAGTCTAATAAAAATGGAATAGAATGTACAAAAATGATAGACATCCAAGAGTTACACAAAATAAGAAAACATCAGGACACACTTAAAACTCTATCTTACATATCAACACACAATCCAAGAAACATGGAAGCATACAACATCATCCACCAAAACATACCCCTCCTTATGAAGGACCCGCAAATGAAAAAGGCACTGGAAACACATAGGATTATTAAAAGCAAGAAACAACTGCAATCCCTAAGAAAATTACTCACCAGCACCAAATTACCCGCCAAAAATACAACCCCGCAAGTCAAAATGTGCAACTGCCCTAACTGCAGAACTTCCTCATAGAGGGCTCAACATACAAATTTAAGTTAGGCCAAACTTTTACCATAAAATATGACTTCACCTGTGCTTTGAAGACCTTAATCTATGTTCTCAAATGTGGAGGGTGTGGTGGGGACTACATAGGTCAAACTAGCTTAACTTTGAGGAATAGAGTTATGGTGCACAGGCAACAAATCTGGAGTCTCACCACTAGGAAAATTCCCGTAAGCAAACACCTAGACCGATGCCCCATAGACATAAACCTTAAATACCAAATCTTCCCTCTCTATCAATGCACTGGAAACACTTCAACCAATTCCGTTTAAATAAGGAAAATATACTGATTAAAAAATATAAACCACAGTTGAATATCCTTCAGAAAGAAGAAAAAGCAATAAAAAGAAAAGAAAAAAGACTCAATTTCTCCACACAAAAAAAAACAACCAGGAACAACAAACAATCTTTTAAAAAAACTTTAGTAACAATCTTGCACCCAGATTCTGAAACTGCAGCTCCAAATCACCATACAAACACCAG
>NC_069008.1:9263146-9264043 GCF_001194135.2 Octopus bimaculoides | reverse complement strand
TGCTGACGTCACCTACCTCTAGTCCAATGTAGTTTTACAAACACCAGTTGCTGACGTCACCTACCTCTAGTCCAATGTAGTTTTACAAACACCAGTTGCTGACGTCACCTACCTCTAGTCCAATGTAGTTTTACAAACACCAGTTGCTGACAACACCTACCTCTAGTCCAATGTAGTTTTACAAACACCAGTTGCTGACAACACCTACCTCTAGTCCAATGTAGTTTTACAAACACCAGTCGCTGACAACACCTAACTCCAGACCAATCAAATCTGAACTTCAGCAAATACAATGAAATGACCCTTTGAGAAAACCAACCAACCGGAATGACTGATGACCATCTCCACAGGGAAGCCAACCAAGCAGAATGACAAGCTTGACCACCAAAAAAGCAAGACATCACCAATATTTTAACAAATCAAAAATCAGATCTGCTTGTGGAAAAAATTATAAATGCATCTAATCCCAAAACATACCACTACAAGAAAAAGCGTCTACGGAAAGAGAATCAAAGAAATTGTAAACCAAATTCCTTTTTTTACTCTTTTCATTTTTCCCTTGTTTTTTTTCCTCTTAACTCAGTGTGACTTGTCGATCACCACTAACATTAATGAACTTTGTACATTCAAACAAATTGATATACAGTTTTAATATTATTGTCTGCTATGAAGATTCAAACTTGCACCTGTCCTCCTAATTCATAATGCTAAATTTATCTGTTTTGAACATGTTAATTTGTCAACATTTTCTAATTCATACTTTTAAACTTTTAAACTTTTACCATTAATAAACAAAAAATATCGTTGAAGCTAGTTTGTTATATATGTAAATAAATGTATTTTAAACAATTACAAGTTTTTGAAATTTAGGTGCATTTTCAACAACACATTTTCCTA
>NC_069008.1:9259112-9262976 GCF_001194135.2 Octopus bimaculoides | reverse complement strand
GATTCCCAGACCGGGCGTTGTGAGTGTTTATTGAGCGAAAACACCTAAAGCTCCACGAGGCTCTTGCAGGGGATGGTGGCGAACCCTGCTGTACTCTTTCACCCCAACTTTCTCTCACTCTTTCTTCCTGTTTCTTGAGTAACGCTGTGATGGATTGGCGTCCCGTCCAGCTGGGGGGGACACATATGCAATAGAAACCGGGAAACCGGGCCCATGAGCCTGGCGAGGCGTTGAAAGGGTGACGATATATATATATATATACATATATATATATATACGTATATATACATATATGCACACACATCAGTAGTACATATATTCTGAAAAGAAACACACTCTAAAGCATTAATGCAGTAGTATATGTTTTAGGAAGTTAAATGTTATGACCAGTCATAGAGTTTCACACTTATAAAGAACTTAGGCAACTCATCGGACTCAAATGGCCAAAAGTGCATAATCTCTCTACAAGTGGAGGAAGAAATATGTCACAGGAGTGCTGATGGTGGGACAGAGTTATCCTCCTTATATCAGCTCCAGCCACAGTGAAATTTGAAGGAGCTGCCAGCAGGCCTCTTCAACAAATGGGTAATTCCAACTTTGCAGTAGGAAATGATTCAGATGGGGGCATTGACTAAATATTCTCTGGGCTGAGCAAGTTTTTTAGAAATATTACTCTCTCTGCCAGGTAAAGCGTACATTGTTTGCTCCCATTTATATAAGCCCTTGGTTGTTCAAGGAACATACATTTAATTATGCATGGGGTTTCTTCCTCTTTTAAGCACCATACATTGCTTAAGGTGACATAGCATGCTTCAAAAGTTATGAGCTTTACATTTCACTTTTGTTCCAAGCTAGATGCTGGTGGTGTGTTGCTAGTTGTTCACACACATTGGTGAAGTGAGGAAATTTGTGGTCAGGAATTGAGTGATAAGAAAATAAAAAATACAAAGACTGTAAATCTTATAACTTTTGAAGCATGTTACATCACTTAATGAGGCTTCCTGCACTGTGCAATGCATCTGATGTCATTACATCGTCCCCCATTCAATAGAGCAGAAGGCAGGCAAAAAGAGGGGGCATAAAATAATAGTGATAATTGAAACCATCTTTGCATTGAGCTTTCCCTGTTCTTATGTCTATTTTTCAGGTGCCTTACCAATACGCCTTGCTGTTTTCTTGTTCCCCCTTCTGTTGCTGATGGCTGGATATGCCTTACGGAGAATGCAGAAGCAGAATTGTGCAACGGTTAGTTCTTGTTACTGTTATTTATTGTCTTAATAGCACCAGCGTAGCTCTGATCAAGCAAGCTTATGGCACATAAGTGTTGGTAGTCCTCACTGCCCTGCCCACTGTATCATTGCTATCTTGCTGTCCCCTGCTCCTCTATATACCCAGGTTTCACCAGTCACTGTATTCCCCCACCTTCTTTGCATTCACATGAACTCTCTACTCCCTACTTGTTCATCCTCGGCATATACTTTACCACTACCATCCCATTTATATTCTCATCCCTGTACCTTTAGAGTATGCTCTGGCACATTGCCACCATCTCTCTCTTACCCTTGTTCTCTCTGCACTCTCACACTCTCTCATTCTCTCTCTCTCTCTCTCTCTCTTTCTCTCTTTCTCTTTCTCTCTCTCTCTCTCTCTCTCTCTCTCTCTCTCTCTCTTTCTCATGATTAGACAATAATGAGGTGCATCATGCAAATATACTTTTCTAAATAAACTATTGCATACTCTAACCTAGAGTGGTTTATTAAATGGAATAAATACTATCTCAACTGTTCATGCTACTTGTGTATCTGTTGTAGTTTAGCCCATGGTCAACTTATATCAAGCTTACCTATGACATGCAGATCTATTGTTCCTAATATGCTATGCATCCGCATGGTGAAGATCCAAACTATGTACTTTGAAATATAGTGTCCATATCATGTACTCAGACATTTAGTATCCCATACTGTGTACTTTTATGTGTCATATTCATACTTTTTACATTGACACATGATTCCCATACTATGCAATGATGTATACTCACAAGTACAAGAATATGAGTGTAGAACATGGTTAGAAGATGGGGAGTTGGGATGGGGGGAGCAGTGGTACAGTGAGCACAGCAATGAGGGCAAGAAAAGGGATTGGAAAACAATCACAACGTACGAAGAGGAAATGTGAGGAAGAGAAAGATGCTATTAGAAGAGGAGTTGTAGCTTGATTTCTTAGGGTAGAGTGAGTGAAAAACTTATTGTTACATGAGGGTGGGGCACAGCTCTTCTAGCACTCAGTTTTATGGATGGGTCTTCCCTAGACCTCATATTGCCAAACATCTCAGTCCACTGTCATTTCCTCTATGAACCCCAGCATAGTAAGATCAGTCCTCACCACTTCATCTCATGTCTTCATGGGTCTCCCTCTTCCACAGGTACCATCCACTTTCAGCAACAAGCATTTCTGTATACAGCTGTCTTCACTCATATGCATCACATGTCCAAACCAATGTGTTCTCCTCTCCTGCATACTGCATTTAATCCCTCTTATGTTTAACTTTTCTCTCAACACAGTTATGCTTTGTCGGTCATGCACACTGATGCTGCAAATCCAACAGAGCATACTACCTTTATTCCTCTCCAGCCTACGCATGTCCTCTACATTCAGAGCCCATATCTCACTACCATGTAACATAGCTGTTTTCACACAAGCATCGTACAACCTACCTTTCTCTCTGATAGAGAGTCCTTTTGCTGCCAACAGAGGTAGTAGTTCTCTGAACTTCTTCCACCCTATTCTTATTCTAGAAACAATACTTTCAGAACATCCACCACTATTACTAATTTGGTCACCTAAATAGCAGAAACTATCTACTACCTCAAGAGAGCCTCCTAGGCATTTGAGAGAGTTTTAGTCCCCCTGTGCTCTTAGTACTTACTGTTCTTGTGCATCCTTATCTGATAATCTTTCCAAGATTCCACTGCATCTCTTATGCATCCATAACTTACACTTGGTGCAGCGAATGGAATTACATCCCACTCCTTTCCTACATTTTGAACAGGGCTGTTTGCCAGCCAGAATGAGAGTCTTACCTCCTTTCTTGCTAACAACATTAGCTTTAGCTAAGTTAACTTTAAGGCCCTTTGATTCCAGGTTTTGCCTCCAAGCCTGGAACTTCTTCAAATCTGCTTCAGATTCTGCAATAAGAGTATAATCATGAGCATATAGTAGTTCCCCTGGGCTCCAGTGTTGAATTCATCTGTTATGGCCTGGAGAACTATGATAAATAAGAGTGGACTAAGAACTGATCCCTGGTGTACTTCAACTGTATTCAAGGCCAACTCTCACCTTACTGACAGCATCACCACTCCTCTACCCTTAGCTTCCTTAGAGACCACCAAATATGGGAGTGGGGAACCCTGTCAAAAGCTTTCTCCAGACTGATGAAGGCTAAGTACAAGGGCTTACTTTTAACCATATACTTTTCTTGTAACTATCTCACTATGAAGATGGCATCAGTGGTACTTCTTCCAGGAACAAAACCAAACTGCATCTCATTTAGTTTAATTCTATACCTAATCATCAGGTCATCCCATAAGTTCTGTCCGATTTTACCATTTTAAAAATTGAATGAAATTTAATAGCATTTTAGAATGTCTTATGAAATTAGAAATAATTTTTATGCATTTGTGTTCATTTAAACTAATTAGATATTATTTTACAGAATAATAAAATTAAAATTTCTTTGATTAAAACCCTTTCTAACATGAAAGTATCCAAAGAGCATTTGAGGCATATAATACTTTATGAGTACAAAAAAGGAAACTCTGCAGCCGAAGCGACTCGAAACATACACTCAGTTTATGGGAAAGAATG
>NC_069008.1:9258831-9259102 GCF_001194135.2 Octopus bimaculoides | reverse complement strand
GACGTCCAGTTGAGTTTGATGATAAGCTCCTTGAGGCATTATTTGAAGAAAATCTTTCATTATCAGTTGAAGAATTGGCAATAAAGCTTAGTTCAAACCATACAACTGTTCATCGCCATCTTCAACAACTTGGAAGGATTCCTAAACTTGGAAGATGGGTGCCTTGGTATGAAAGCAACCACAAATCCCAAGTTGACATCTGCTCTTCTCTCCATTCTCGTGAACTCATTTCACCCTTTTTGGATAGACTTGTGACGAAAAATGGATCTTC
>NC_069008.1:9253814-9258811 GCF_001194135.2 Octopus bimaculoides | reverse complement strand
CGTTGTAAACAGTGGCTTGGTAAAAGGGAAAAAGCTCAACCACAACCGAGAAGGGAACTTCATGGGGAAAAGGTTCTTCTCTCTATCTGGTGGGATTACAAAGGAGTAATTCACTTTGAATTGTTACCACCTAATGCACGACAATCAATGCACAAGTCTACTGTCAGCAATTAGAGCGTTTGAACCAAGCTTTGAAGAAAAAAAGACCTGCTTTAGTGAATCGAAAAGGAGTGATGTTTCATCAGGACAATGCGCGACCCCACACTGCAAAGATCACATCACAGAAGATCAAAGAGCTTGGTTGGGAAAAAATTCCTCATTCACCTTATTCTCCCGACCTTGCTCCTTCAGACTACCATTTGTTTCATAGTTTACAGAATCATTTAGGGGACATAACTTTTGCAAGCCAGGAGGAGGTCGAAACTAACATTTCAGAGTTCTTTACTTTGAAACCAAAGGAGTTTTACATTGATGAAATTAAAAAGCTTGTAAATTGATGGAAGGAAGTCATAGATAATCAGGGAAAGTACATTGATGATTAAATTTCAATTAAATATAACATTTGATCACTTCTTTTCATTATTCAAAACTCAGACAGAACTTATGGGATGACCTGATAGTTGAGATACAACCCTGTAATGTTCATATATATATCTATAATATAAATTGGACATAGGCAATCGTTGTATTCTTGCTTGTCTTGAGGTTCACAGCCAGACGGCTGGTGGATTCATGTAAAAAATGGCACACATGTGGAGATGGGGGCATAGATTGGAATGCAGTTTGTATTTTTGTCGTAGAAAATCGATTAAAACTCTTTCTAATGAAATTCCCCCGCCATTAAAACAACTAGTTGCTCACTCGGCCAGCATATATCATTTTGCTAGCAACAAGGGGATTACAGGTCAACAGTCAGCCAAAGCCATTCATACATACATACATAACCTCTCTCTCCTTTTCTCTGTTAGTCACTCTCACATTCACTCACTACAAAAAGTGAATAACAAAATTTCAGTTAATATACATATATACATACATACATACATAGCCCCTCTCTCTCTCTCTCATTTTTTCTCTGTCAATCATTCACACATTCACTCACTACAAAAAAGGAATAAACAATTTCAGTTATCTCTCTCTTTCTCTCTCTCTCTCTCTCGCACACACATACACACTCACCAGCAACATTACTCTCTCTGTCTCTTCACACACACTAACAAAAGCAATTCACATACACATTATACATTCTGTCTTGCACACCTCATCAAACACACACACATGCATGCATGCATGCACACATGCACATCAATTCTTTCACTTCATGCCAACTTCAAACGAACTTCACTCATACAATCACGTTCTCTCTGTCTCTTTCGCTTTCACACTGACTTCAAAAGATCCCCTTTCCACCCAACCCCATTTTTAAAAAAAAATTTTTTTACGGAAACCAACAATCATCAAAAATATAAATAAACACACGTGGTTTATAAGTGGTTTGTAAGTGACAGTTGCGTGTTCCCATATCGAAAGATCGCCCAATGTTTTAATGATTAGACAGAGGTCCAATAGAATAGCTCTCAGAAACAGACTATGTACAAATTAGCCCTTCACAACTCCTGAAGCTGTTTTCTGACAAAGGGGTGGGATTAAGGAAATTTTCATACAGCTGGAGGCTCCAATCGAAGCAGGGGACCTGAAATGATAAAGTTGAGAAACATTGTTATAGACTATGCCTAATCGAAAACGATCACAGCCACATCATCCAAACAGACTGGGTGAAACCAGGCTCAGCTGCTAGCTTTTATATATAGAAGGAATCGCATATGGTACTCAATGCAAACTATGGACACACAAGAAGTGCAGTTGAATCACATGAAGGTTAAAGGAGAAAGTGGCATTTGTATGTAGAAGATATACAGGAGCCATAAAGACAAATGATCCATTCCCGTTTCTCAAAATCATCTCTGCAACATTATTACTTGTTCAAATATGCTTGGGGTACATTCAAACCTTGCATTTATACACATCACTGCTTAGCACTGCCACCCCATAATTTGTTTATGGTCAGGCACTGATTAGTGCTATCAGTCATTGTATGATGATGAGAATATCACAAGAGAGACAATCTCCCTTATCAGCTCACAATGCACCCTGTCCAGTTTCTGTAAAGGAAGAGGAGATAACCACTTGAAAATGCTTGCATCTCACACTCTGGGGAGGCAATGCTACAACCTGATTTTGATGTATTTACACCATTTGTCTACAGTGAGAAATTTTCTCCATGAGAAAATACAGTGAATGACTTTCTTACAGGTTCAAACATGCCTCAAACATATTTCAACTAGTAATAACCTTGCACTTATACACATCATTATACACCCCATAATATCATCTCTATCCACACCATGTTCACCAATCACCTTCTTTTTTCCCTTCAGCCATTGCTCTCCTCTGCCATACTCCATCCTTAACACATCTCTTATCTGATATGACTCTTAATGTCCTCTCATATCTACCATCATGCCCCACTTATAGCTTCCCTCTCTGACCCACTTCTATATCTCTCACCATCATTTGCTACATTTACCACAACATCCATCTCCTCTAACACTCTTATGAAACTTCCCCCTTTATCCCCCACCCCTGATCCATGCGTCATCTCTTACAACCACTCAGTATTTTGAGATGCTCCAGCATCCCCACCACTACTTCTGTTTTCTTTGAAGCTTTCCAGTTCTTCCCACCCTTACATCATGCATGACATCTGGGTTTGTTCTTCCATCAACTTCCAGCCTATCAACACCTGGCACAGAACTATCACTCCTCCCCTCTCAAATACTAACCACACCATCCCATTTAGTCAAGGGGCCTCTTTCTTTCTTTTTGTTTCCTCCCTCCATGTTTTTTCCTTCTTCCTGTTCCTTTCTTTACTTGCCTTGTATGTTACAGGGTAAACTTTGTAAAGCAATTGGCATTAAAAAGGGCATCCAGTTATAGAAACCATGCTAAAGCTAATATTGGAGCTTGATGCAACCATTAAAACTCATGAGACCCTGTCAAACTGTCCAACCCATGCCACCATGGAATTTAGATGTTAAATTGTGATGATGTGATGTGATGTGTGTGTGTGTGTGTGTGTGTGTGTGTGTGTGTGTGTGTGTGAGTGTATTCTGTGTGTAATATTTAACATCTTCATTCATTAAATTGAAAGAACACAGAAAAAGATTTTTGTGGCATTAAGATTATATATATGGAAAACGAACCTCCACCAGCTATTCTGCCTATATATCTGTGCACACCTTTCAGTGCAATGTATGCCAGAAGGTTTGCAAATCTAACAGAGGCCTCAAAAGGCATTTTAAGATAAACAAAGATCAGAACTTAACTGCACCCCTTGGTGGTCCAAACCAGATGTGCAATCTATGTGGGTGTCTTTTCTAAACATTGTCTGGTTTAAAAAGCCACATCAGATGATATGATGATTCTAAGGTGTGGGTACAGGAGGTGGTCAAACTTTGCATAGGGAGTAGACAACCTCCCTTCATAAAAGATTTTTACAGCATTGAGATTATATATATATCTGTATATATTGTCTTTTCTTCATATTTTCAGATTGCTTTAGGGATGTTGAACAGATGTGTTCATGTCAACCAGATGCTTTACCAACTAGACAGACCAGTATTGGTCACTGCTCTACAACATGAAGGACACAGATTTCTTGTATCCTTGTCATAAGCTTGTTTTGTAGCAGGAAGTAGTGTACTGAAGGTCTACTGGTGTTGTGATGTTATGGTAGAGCAGTGGTTTCAAAAGTGGGTGGTACTGCCCCCTTGGGGACAGTGGAAAGGTCCAGGTGGGGGGGGGTGGTGCATTGAAGAAAAGTGGGTCAATTATGGGTCAAAAATGGTGGTGGGTGCAAAAAAGGGCAGTAGATGTAAAAAAAATAATGGGTTAATTAGGTTAAGTGTTATTTGTGAAATACAATTCTTTTGAATTTGCTGCAGAAAATGGACTATGTTTGTAGTGATGGGAGTGGGTACTAGGAATGTAACCTGGGTGCCAAAGGGGCAGTAACCTGAAAAAGTTTGGGAACCACTGTGGGAGAGTGTATTGATGTTATGGTGGTGTGGTGATGGCATGTTCATGTGGTGGTGTGGTGATAGTTTTCTTTATCGTCTTTATTATTTTTTTTACTTGTTTCAGTCATTAGCCTGTGGCCATGCTGGGGCACTACCTTGAGGAATTTGTAGTTAAATGAATTGGCTCCTGTACTTTTTTTTAAAGTCTGGTACTTTTTCTATTAGACACTTTTGCCAAACTGGTAAGTTATGGGGACATAACCACACCAACATCAAGACACATCAAGGAGGGGAGCTGGATGATAAACACAAACACAGAGGACACACACACACACACATACATATATATATATAATAAATGCAAAAACTAGTTTGTGTGTCAGTGTGTCACACTTCGACCCTCTCTCTCACTATTCATTGACACTCTTACTATTGCTCGTGTGGGGTGATATTAATAGTATGAGCTGTAGTTGTGATAGAGGGGGAGGCGATGGTGATGATTTTTCATTGTTTGGAAAATATTGGTCAAGTTTAATAAAATTTTAATATGTACTCAATGCGTGAAGTGTCATTGTTGGGCCCAAAGCCCAATGAAGAGCCCTCCACAGGAGCCAGCTTTAAAGCCACCCAATAGGGTGGCTTCGAAGCTAGTATACATATATAAATATAATCAATTCAAATAAATGGATAAAAATGAAAAAAAAGAAGAAAAACAACGAATGTGAGGCTGTGTACAAGAAGTATATTAGCTTGATGCTCACTAAAAAGAGAGAGGTTAACGTTTCAAGCATAGCTCTTCATCAGAAAGGAGAAAGGGAAAAGTCCAAAGAAGGAGGAGAAGAATAAATCACCAACGAGCCACATGTAGTTACATTGGTGTATATATATATATATATATATATATATATATATATATAT
>NC_069008.1:9250588-9253778 GCF_001194135.2 Octopus bimaculoides | reverse complement strand
ACCAACCACATGGTTCCGGGTTCAGTCCCACTGCGTGGCACCTTGGGCAAGTGTCTTCTACTATAGCCTCGGGCCGACCAAAGCCTTGTGAGTAGATTTGGTAGATGGAAACTGAAAGAAGCCTATCGTATATATGTATGTATATATATATATATATGTGTGTGTCTGTGTTTGTCCCCCCACCATCGCTTGACAACTGATGCTGGTGTGTTTACGTCTCCATAACTTAGCAGTTCGGCAAAAAGAGACCAATAGAATAAGTACTAGGCTTACAAAGAATAAGTCCTGAGGTCGATTTTCTCGACTAAAGGCGGTGCTCCAGCATGGCCACAATCAAAAATGACTGAAACAAGTAAAAGAGTAAAAAGAGTATATATATATATATATATATATATATATACACACGATGGGTTTCTTTCAGTTTCCATCTATCAAATTCACTCACAAGGCTTTGGTCAGCCTGAAGGTTATAATAGAAGACACTTGCCCAAGGTGTCACACAATGGGACTGAACTCAGAACCATATAGTAGGGAAGCAAGCTTCTTAACACTCACAGCTATGCCTGCGCTTATATGGTGAAGGTGTGATGGTGTCTGTGGTAAAGGTATAGACATATGTTTTACTGGTGTAATGATGTAAAATTTAACCCTAAAATTGGCACTCAGTCAGTTATGACAATAAGGATTCCAGCTGATTCTTTCAGTGGAATAGCTTGCTTGTGAAATTAGCATGCAAGTGGCTGAGCATTCCACAGACACATGTACCTTTAACATAGTTGGCAGGGAGATTCAGTGTGACACAGAAGGTGACAAGGGTGGCCCTTCGAAATACAGGTATGACTCTGTGGGATGTGGTTTCAAAAATATTTAGCTGTTACTTTCACCATCACCATCATCATAATCATTTAATGTCCTCCTTTCATGCTGGCATAGGTTTGACAGTGGCTGGCCAGGCAGGAGCCTACACCATGTTTCTGTGTCTGTTTTGGCATGGCTTTTACAGCTGGGTCCCCTTCCTAACACCAACTACTCTGTAGAGTGGGCTGAGTGCTTTTTACAGGGCACTCACACAGGCAAGGTTAGTTTTGGCTTGATTTTTTTCCACTGGATGCCTTTCCAAATGCCGACTATTTACAGTGTGGACTGGGTGCTTTTTAAATGGCACCTACATTGGCAGGGTCACCAAGTAACTTTGCAAGACAAGAGATCTTTGAGAGTGGAGGGGGCATTGGAGGAGGTGATCTTGTGTCAGATGATGAAAGGTTAGAGTGTGACAGAGAGACAGAAACAAATGTCTTGCAGTAGAGGAGGTACATGGTTACCCAGCCAAAGAGAGGTGTGCTGCTGTATAAGAGATACAAGGTTACCTAGCCAGAGGGAAGAGCAAGGGAAAGTGAGAGAGAGTAGGAGACAGCAAGAGCAGGAGAGGGATGGCAGTAAGTGGCAAGGTATACTCACAAGGAATGGGGATCAGAGCATAGATGAGCCTAGAAGAGAGAGATGAATGGTGGCAGGTTATTGGCAACAAGTCATGAGTAGGAAGTAGGGTTGGAGAATGTTGCGACTGGTGAGAATCTGGGTAAAGAAGGGGATGGGATGGGTGATAGCAATGAATACAGTGAGCAGGGTAGTGAGGACAGGAATGGGGAGTGGGAGACAGTCATAGTGTATGAAGAGGAAATGTGAGGAAGAAAAGAGAAAAAGCTTGGGAAAGGGGGATGTAGTTTGGTTTGTTGGGGTAGGGTGTGTGAAAATTTTATTGCTATGTGTAGGTGGAATTCAATGTTTCTAGAACTCAGGTTTGCTGACGTGGGTGGGTCTTCTCTAGAACCTCATATTGCCAGACATCTCAGTTCATTGTCATTTCCTTTGTGAGCGCCAACATCCTGTGATCAGTCCTCATCACTTCATCCCATGTCTTCCTGAATCTCCCTGTTCCACAGGTGCTATCCATTTTCAGTGACCAGCACTTCTTTATACAGCTGTCTTCATTCATATGCATCACATGTCCAAACCAACGTAGTCTCCTCTCTTGCATGTCTCACTACAATGGAGTATAACCATTCATACACAAGCATCATACAATCTACCTTAACTCTGAGGGAGAGTCCTTTTGTTGCTAACAGAGGTAGTAGCTCTCTGAACTTTCTACATCATATTCGTATTCTAGAAATAATACTTTCAGAGCATCCTCCCCCTCCCCTACCATTGCTAATTTGGTCACCTAGGTAACAGAAACTATCTACTACCTCAAGAGAGCCAACTGGACATTTGAGAGAGTCTAAGTCCTGTGTGTTCTTAGTGCTTATTATTCCTACACATCTGCTGCACACAAAGGTGACCTTACCTGTTTAACTACCTGTAATTCCATTGCATCTCTTATGTGTCCAATGTGACCATGTCTAGTTATAATATTTTGTCCTCTCTTATTGGTTCATCGACTCATGTATACATACATTAGATTGTCGGATGTGATTTGGGGAAGGAGATGTGGCTGATATTTTTCACCAATCTGCCAAAATATTTAATGACCCTCTTTGACTCAGTGATGTTGGTTATAACGTTTTATTGTATTAATGTTTTGAATGAATGGTTTATTATTAGTGAGAGATGGCATACTAATGGTATCAATGAGTGTGTATGGAGATGATCTTATGTTTGTGGTGGAACACCTCTCACTCTCTTTCTTGCAAAGTTACTTGGTGACCCTGTCAGTGCTGGGACCATGTAAAAAGCATCCAGTCCACACTCAACAGTGGTTGGCATTTGGAAGGGCATTTACCTATAAAAACAATGCCAAAACTGACCACATCTGTGCTGGAGCCACATAAAATGCACTCAGTCCACTCTGCAGACTGGTTGGTGTTAGGAACGGCATCCAACCATAAATACTTTACCAAAACAGTCAGATAGAAGACTACTCCTGGTAGTCTTCTACCTGACTGGCTCTTGTCAAACCATGTTTGCATGGAAGACGAACATTAAATGATGATGATGATGATGATGATATATAGGAGTGGCTGTGTGGTAAGTAGCTTGCTTACCAACCACATGGTTCCGGGTTCAGTCCCACTGCGTGGCAACTTGGGCAAGTGTCTTCTACTATAGCCTCAGGCCGACCAAAGCCTTGTGAGTGGATTTGGTAGACGGAAACTGAAAGAAGCCTGTCGTATATATGTGTGTATATATA
>NC_069008.1:9249659-9250166 GCF_001194135.2 Octopus bimaculoides | reverse complement strand
TATATATGTGTATATATATATATATGTGTGTGTGTGTATATGTTTGTGTGTCTGTGTTTGTCCCCCCAACATCGCTTGACAACCGATGCTGGTGTGTTTACATCCCCGTAACTTAGCGGTTCGGCTAAAGAGACCAATAGAATAAGTACTAGGCTTACAAAGAATAAGTTCTGGGGTCGATTAGCTCGACTAAAAGATGGTGCTCCAGCATGGCCACAGTCAAATGACTGAAACAAATAAAAGAGTAAAAGATATATATATATATATATATATATATATCAAACACAGGATAATGCCAATAATATAGCCTGAACAGGATAATCTGCAAAATAGGTGTAGTTTATCCTGTTCAGGCTATATTATTGGCATTATCCTGCGTTTGAGAATTTAAAATCACTTCTTTAACTTTCTAAGACATCTCAAAGCTTCTGAAAGCAAACTCCGTTTGTTTGTTTACGTTCATCGTAATTTGAATTTAATATATATATATATATATATATGCGTAAC
>NC_069008.1:9241893-9248990 GCF_001194135.2 Octopus bimaculoides | reverse complement strand
TATATATATATATATATATATATATATATATATATCTGTATGTATGTAAGTATTTTAGGAAGTTGATTGTTATGGCCAATCAAGGAATGACCATTGGTCTTACACCGATAAAGTTCTTAGCCATATAGGCAACTCCTCAGACTCAAATGGCCAAAGGCACATAACCTCTCTAGAACTGGAAGGAGGATGACATCATGGTCAGTTAGTTTTGTAAACAAAAAATACATCCAGAATGGCCATGCAGGAGGTGTTAGAGGTGAGACAGGGTTGTCTCCCTTACACTAGTTTTTGCCATGGTGATATTCAAAGATGTTGCTATGGTTCTCTTCAACATGTAGGGAATTTCAAGCTTGCAGCAGGAAACATCTTAAATGAGGGCATTGACTTAGTTTTTCTTTCCTGAAGTTTGAAAAGATCCCTGGGTAAAGCAAGTTTTTTAGGATACTTGCTCTCTCTACCAAGCAAAGCTTACACCATTTGCTCCCGTTTAATTATGTATTGGATTCCTTCCTCTTTTAAGCACCATACATGGCTAGCCAGAGATGTGATGTTGGGCCTTTTTGGTATCCTAAAAGAGGACCTGTGGTTGTTCAGATGTTGCTTTAAAGGGACCTCATTTGAACAAACATATTACTGTGTCTGTGCACTGGATGTGCTCCCATCACTGATGTTTCTTTTGTTAACTCTAGGTTTGATGCCACTGTTGTTGCTACTGTAGTCACTTGCTGGAGTCACTGCCAATGCTGTTATTCCTGGATGTGGTCCTGGTGATCCCATTGTTGCTGGTGTAACTGTCATTTCCGGCTGCAATGTTGGTGTTGCTGTTACTATCATACATGTTAGTTTTGTCTCTGTTGCTTGATGTGCTGCCATCACAATTACCATTGTCAGTGGATGTGTCATTCCGACATAGGCTGTTGCTCTGGTTGCCTGTGCTGGCCATCACCACAGCCTATGATGTCCTCAGCTTCACATTGGGACCCCACTCTCACTAGACAGTCATTGTGTACCCTATATGAGCATCCTGCCTCTCCTCATGGCATATGGGTGCTCACTAAAATTCTCTTAATGCTGGCATGGAACTAAAAGAGTCTCTTAAGTTGTACATATTAAACAGACGTCCATGTCTGTATGACTGTGTGAAGTGTTTGTCCACCAATCCAAGGAAAATTCTTCTCACACACGTCTTAATTTTGAGAGAGAAAGGTGGGGCAAACCACCTTTACGTTTCTTGCTATAATCTTGAAATTCCTTATTCGTTGACTAGAACCAGGTCAGCAACATGGCAAGAACTGATGTAAGAGAGATAACTCTATCCCTTCTGTAACACCTACTCAACCATTCTGGATGTATTTTTTTTTTTTTATTACCAAACTAACTGACTGAGACATCTTCTCCCCTCCAGTTCTAAAGAGGTCATATGCTTTGGCCATTTGAGTCTGGCGAATTACCTATATGGGCAAGTGTTTCATAAGTGCAAAACCAATGGTCATTCTCTGACCAGCCATAACAGTCAACTTCCTAAAAAATGTATTCCTGTTCTAATGTTTTAGAGCAGTGTATTCCAAACTCTTCTGGTTTGTGACACACTTTTTAAACATAAATAATTTAGCAAGATACCAATTAAGTTTTATGCAAACCTAACGTTAATTATTTTAATATGATCGACTATGGCTATAAGATGCTGATGCACAAATTAATTTTAATAGTAGAACACGTCGAGAAAACCTTTCATTTATATTTTATAAATATATAATTTGTAAGCAAAATAAAATACATTTTCAAGAGAAATGTGAGTTATCATTAATCGATAATAATCTGTAAATATGTGCATGATGTTTTGCAAACAACTTGCACATGCAAGTGCTAGCAGTTGAGAACTTTGAATACCTGAAGCCAGCAAGTGTATGGGGTCATCAGGAGAGAATGCACACCATTTCAGGGCCTATCTCTCGATGGCATCAATGTGCAGCGGCCCCACTCACTGATATACTGATATGAGGCCCCGCTTGCTAGATCAACTGGTTATTAAATACAACTCAATATTCTTACTATTTCAGTGATGGGAAGAACAGAGATTTTGGTGGAATAGTAGATAATGATACTTGCATTTCACTATTAAGCATTTTCAAGTTTCCATGTTTTGATGTCTTTAAGTTTAGCATTGTTGAAAAAGATGCTTCACAAATGTATGTAGTAGAAAACTGCAAAAGAATTTGTAAAGCTTTTTTAGCTGGGTTTGGATGCTTCTTTGAAATACAAATCCAAAAGTTCTGTAAGTTCCCCTCTTCATAAATCAATAACAGACACTGATCATTCTTGATTTCGGCTAAGTTCTTCTTTTTCAGTGAAAAATCAATCATTGCAGTTGCAAGAAGTGGATTTATGATCCGACTGTAGTTTTCGATTTCAAAATTTGGAAAATAGTAATTATGTTTTTCTCATAGCAATGTTAAATGGTCAACAATTAACAAGCTGATCTCACATTTTAGTTCATACTCACAAGTTTTGGATAACATTTCAAAATTTCTTTCTTTTACTTTGTGTTTCTAAATTATGTTGTCTCTCATAGCACAAATTTTATCAGCCGATGTTAAGATATTTTCTGCTTTTCCCTGCAAACCTGTGCTAATTTTATTCAAATGTTCAAATATGTCCAAAAGATATGCTAACTTGGTTCATCTTGAATCAGATCATGGAATTCATTCTATTAATTTTCTTCAAAAAGTTTAAGCATCATTTCTCTCAATTCGTATACACGACAAAGCACACAACGTTTTGAAAGATAACAAACTGTGTGCATAATAGCAGTTTCTTGAAATTTGCTCCCATTTCTTTACAAATATGAGCAAATAATCTTGATTTAAGAGGTCTGCTTTTGATGTAATTGATCATTTGACCACTTCATTTATAACCCTTCATAAATTATTTCCAGCATTTTGTGCAATTAGTGCTTCATGATGCAAAAACAATGAGTAATTATAATATGTGTACTCTCTTTTTTTGCTAAAGTTGTAAAACCTTTTACTAAACCTGCCATTGAGGGTGCACCATCTGTGCATATTTCTACACAGTTTAACCATAACAAATTATTTTCCTCCATGAAGGAATTTAAAGCTTCAAAATTGTCTTTACCTCTAGTTCTAAATGGAAGTTCTAGACAGTACAAGAATTGTTCAATAGTTCAGTCATTAACCTACTGACATCTGTTGATTCTTCTAACTGCAATGCAAATATCATGTTATTATCTTGAAAAATATCCTTCATTTACAGCTTAATGTTATCAGACACATCTTGAATTCATCTTGCATTTGTGTCATCTGCCAGAAGAATTTTATTAACTTCTATCTCAAATTCTGGTCCAAACATTGTTTGAACAATAGCACAAGATTCCTTTATTGTACTTTCAGCAATATTATGTTGTCCCATGTTTTTGGCCTCTTGAGCTTTGTCTGATCTCTTCATTCTCTTTATGAACATTGATGACTGCTTTTTTTAGAGATTTTGAAAGTTCAATGAAGTATTTCACTGGTTTTGTTGACAAATTTCCGGGCCTAATGCTGAAATGATGCTTTAATTTGTTTGGTACCATACTTTCATTTGCAAGCATATCCCCACAAACTAAACACAGGGGACTAGGGTTATTTTCATTTCCAGAAAATACGAAGCCCAGTTTTATATAATCTTTGATGTATAAACAAGACTTAAAAATTTTTCCTGTGACCTTCCCACTCACTGAGGCAGATTGTTCAACAGTTGTTTGAGTGGTTTCCTTCACAGCTGTTAAATTTTGTTCATTGGAAATGTCATCTTCTGCAATTTTTCTTTTCTTAATTAAGAACTTATCTAATTTTTGGATAATTTAATTACAATTTATGAATAAAACTAAGCTGATTTATTATAAAATTATAACCAAACATGTAATTAATATTAGCAGCACTAAGCACGATAAAATAAGAAATGGCACATTGCACTTAATTAGAACACCCGATTCCTAGGGATAAGCCTGTAAGACTGATGAACAAGGGGCAAGTGTAGCATGAGTTTAATGGGATCTCATAATTATTAGTTCACCCTCAGTAATGGGTGATACCAGTATAGGTGAGCAATAACTTTAGGCAATTTGAAAGCAATTCCAGTGTGTTTCGCTCACTGAAACAAGTGCGGATATGAAAATTTGTAATTGATTTTCAATTTACTTTGGACAAGAGAGTAGCACTTGCAATATGTTCATTCTTTTACACTGAATAAAATACAATGAAAATGAGCATTGTATACTAAAGATTACTTGTGCCTTTTTTCTTTTTTTTTTAAGATCTCCTTCAAACATTAAGTGGGAAATGATAGCCAGTAGGTACATACATTGACATATTTTTTATGCTAACAAACAGATTCAGAAGAGCTGAAACAAACTGGTATTAGGTATTTTATATAAAGGTTTCCTGTATGTTTGCGACATACCTGGTGACACACTAATGTGTTGTGACGCACAGTTTGGAAAACACTGTTTTAGAGTATGCTTGTTTTTCAAATATATGAACTACGTGCAGCCATCTGTGTATGTGCATCTGAGCACATATATGTACTCATGTAGTTATGTTGTTGTGTCCATGTATATCTGCATATGGTAATGTATATAGGCATGTATATTGGAGTTTTTATAACTATTTATATGGTTTTATATACTTTTTATAGGCTTTTTTATGTGCCTTATATTTTTATATTATATTTTATTTATATTTGTATTGAATTTTGTAAATCTCTGAAGAGGCCTAGAAAATTGTGCATGTACCCCCATTACATCATTCTCATCTACTAATTACTCCAGCGTACGGGAGCTATAGAGATAGAATGGGGCATGCCAACGCTAGGCCGAAACAGCCGTAAGATTTTGTCCCTTCTCCAATTGCTAAATGTCCTTTAAATTTGAAATCCTAATTGTTGATATAACATGGTATGTCATAAGTGCCTGTATATTGTGTTTTTTGTCAATTTAGTTATAAAATAAACAGATTAATCAACGGAATACAGTATCTGCAAGTTGATGAGTACCTCATATTCCCCTCCATTTTCTTATTGCTATATATATATGTATAATAATAATAATAATAATAATAATAATAATAATAATAATAATAATAATAATATTTGGGATAAAAATCCAAATTTACAGGTAAAAACTCAAGTAAATTCAAATTATTAAAAAATAAAATAAAATTAAGTTTCACAGTATAATATATATATATATATGTATATAGTTTTAGGGAAAAGAACCAAGGTTCATGAAATCATCGATGAAAATCCACTGTCACATATAGAAAAATTAATAAGTAAAAGCACAATAAATAAGTATAATATAATACAAAGTAAATATCATAAGATAATGATAATAAAACGACTACACGTGTTTCATAACCAATTTTCAAATAGAAAGAATATTTAAATCGCATATAATATTCCTGTTAGATTGTATTATAATGGACGTAGGGTTGATTATGAAACGTTTATAATTTTGATATTTTTAATAATATTTTTCTATCTTAATATAATAGGTATTTTTATATACATTCATTTGTTATTTATTGTTAGTTGATATATACATTCTTTTATTATTATTATTGTTGTATTTTGACCTGAAGATTAGCTATATGTTTAAATAGAATTGATTTTCGATAGTTTTAATCGATTTAAATATTCTTTCTACTTGAAAATTGGTTATGAAACACGTGTAGTCGTTTTATTATCATTATCTTATGATATTTACTTTGTATTATATTATATTTATTTATTGTGCTTTTAATTATTAATTTTTCAATATGTGACAGTGGATTTTCATCGATGAGTTCATGAACCTTGGTTCTTTTCCCTAAAACTATATATATATACACATGTTCACATGCATATATACAAACATACTTGCACAGACACACACATCTATTTTTATTTGTCTGTCTATCTATCTTCCTTTCTTTCTTCTTTCAATAAGCCTCACCCAGTTTTTTGTCACTAAAATACACTTGCTAGTCATTGGCAAACTGCAACTATTTGTAGAAGTCATTCCATGATATTACTGCAGAGGAAATTTGAATTCAAAACTGTCATTCCCAAAAGATTTCTTAACAAATAAATTCAGATCAATTTTATATACTTTGATATTTCAGAATGTGTGGTGAGTATATAATTATAAATATCCTTCTCCCCATCACATTCACCATCATCATCATCATCATCATCATCACCCCACCAACAATGACATTATCTTAATTCTGAGACAGAGACCGTATTGGTCACAATCATAATCATCATTGTCATCATCATCACCACTGCCATCATTGCCACCACCACCACTATCACCTTGTAATAATTATAATGATTGCAGCAAAAAAAAAAACTATCTGATAGAAAAAAAAATTAAAGAAAAACTGTACTTATTGTAGCCCTCACCATGTACGTACATGAATTGTGTTGTTTAGTTCTTTTCAACTTTTCTTTTTAATCTTTAGTCTCATTCATCAATGCTCAGTTGTATTATTCTGCAGATTCTATTAATTTTTCAAGTCATCACTTTATGTCCAATGTGCTTTGAATGTTTATTTGTTAACTTATAAAATAATTATCTTTGCCCCATTTATAAACTAATTTCTAGTTCCAAAACGTAGCTTCTGTGTGATGATTGTTCATGTGGAACTAGTTTGTGTTTCTGAAGTGTTTTCAGCTTCTATAGAATGAATACATACATACATACGCGCGTGTGTGTGTGTGTGTGTGTAGAAGGTTGAAAAGGAACACATGTGTTGATATGTAAAAGGAAAATAAGATAAGGTAGAAAATGCTAAAATAATTTTATCATGAAGAACATTTTAATACCAATTTCAGTCTTTGTGACTCTTTCAACTTAGAGTAAAGCATGAAAAACAATTGAATTGTGGGAAAATTAAATTAAATGTATTTTTAAATATTTCAATAGTTTTCAAATACAAGGGATATTTTTTTTTCTGTCTTTCTCTGTCTCTCTTTTTTACTCTAGACAAATAAATACATGTGTGTATTTGTGCAAGTATGTTTATATATATGCATGTGAACATGTATATATGTAT
>NC_069008.1:9238230-9239257 GCF_001194135.2 Octopus bimaculoides | reverse complement strand
AAGTCTTGCTAGCTGAAAATCAACTAAAAAAGAAAGCCTTACAACGAAAAAACCTTTATGATGTAAATATGTTCATAATTCAAAAGATGATGAAATTAATAGGGAAAGTCTGAAGGCTGTTTTGCGTAACATTATTAAGTGTACGTAAATTTCATCCGTCTAATTGGCTATAGAAATGCTTGTGCAAAACAACTTTTTGCGCTGCCCTAATTATACATACCAGGGTAATCCCTTTTCGCAGGAGCTAGGACAGCAATTTGTGATAAAGCAATTGCTGGCAATCTGTTGCTACACAGTTTTGCCAGAATTCTATCAGATTGGGCAGAAGATGTTGATGCACCATTTTGCATTATGTTCAAAATAGCTTCTGGAATGTGGTGAATTGCTGCAGTCTGTTGCTGTCATTTTAAACCGGTTGCTGTCTTTCCCCAGCAAACTCTCTTTGGAGGCATAATCTACAAAAGTTATAATAGATGGCAGGGTCAGTAATTTTCACATTTCTGTAATTTTTCAGATTAACACCCGCACGATTACCCAACCCTAAGCCTAAAACCCTAAACCTAACCCTAACACTAACCCTAACCCTGACCCTAAAACCATAACCATAACACTAATCATAGCCCTAACTGTAACCCTAGCCCTAAGCCCTAACCCTAAACCCTTACCCTGACCCTAAGACCCTAACCCTAACACCCTAGTGAAAATCGTGGTATATTTACAAAACATTGACTAACATGAGTTATATTTTACTGAATGATTGTGTGCTTGCACGTGTATGCGTTTGAGAGAGCGAGAGAGGAAGAGGTAGAGAGAAGGGGAGAAAGGAATAGAGGTAGTTAAAAGTTTTCTTATGACAGTTTCTCTTCACTGCCTATTGCTTCATTAGAAATCTAAGGATGCACATAAGCACATAATAGAGAAAAATGAAACAAATATGGACGACTTGCTCCGAAACACCACTGAGTGGGGAACACTTCTCAAAAATAACCTGCAGTTGTTTCCTTCAAAATTCCTACATGCTTGAAAT
>NC_069008.1:9235069-9237939 GCF_001194135.2 Octopus bimaculoides | reverse complement strand
TAAACACACCAGCATCAGTTATCAAGCAATGGTGGGGGGGGACAAACACAGACACACACACACACACACACACACACACACACACACACACACACACACACATATATATATATAACAGGCTTCTTTCAGTTATCGTTAACCAAATTTACTCACAAGGCTTTGGTCGACCCGTGGCTAGAGTAGAAGACACTTGCCCAAGGTGCCATGCAGTGGGACTGAACCTGGAACCGTGTGGCTGGTAAGCAAACTTCTTACCATACAGCCACTCCTGCACCTATGTACAGGGTTATTCAAAAAGAATGAACCCAGTATTTTATTAAGGAAAACTTCAGCTAAGTCACAAGTATTTACTCACAATCCACTTTTATTTCCTGTCAATGTAGCCACCACCTGTAACACAGGCAACATTAATGTGATAACAGAATTCTTCCCAGATGCATATCAGCATATCACAATCAACTGAGTTGATCTCTGTTGTTATTTGATGTTTAAGGTCATCAAAGTTAGTGGGTAGTGGTGGAACATAAACACGATCTTTCACATATCCCCACAAGAAAAAATCACACTGTGAGGTCCGGGGATCCACAAAGAACAAGGTCTTGGGCTCCTTTCCAACCAATCTATTGCTGGGGAACATTTTCATTTAAAAAAGCTCAAACCATCAGGTTCCAATGGAGTAGTGCTCCATCTTGTTGAAAAATGAATTCATGCGAATCTGCTTGCAGTGAAGTGAAGAGCCAGTTTTGGAGCATGTCGAGATAGGTTTGTGCTGTAATGAGGTTTCCTTCAAAGAAAAAGGGATTATAAACCTTGTCCTGAGACACAGCACAGAAGATGTTCACCTTAGGGTAATCTCTTTTATGCTCAACTGTTCCATGTGCGTGTTTTGTTCCTCAAATATGCACATTCCCCAAATACACACATTGACTGTGCCGCTCAAGTGAAAAGTTACTTCATCACCAAAAATTAAACATGAAATGAAAGTTTCGTCTTCCATCATCTCCATCCGATTCCTCTTGTCATCATTGGTAAATGCTTGAACGAGGCATAGTCTGTATGGTTTCAAATGTAGACCTCTTCTTCTTAGCACACACCAGATAGTGGATTGAGGGATCACAGGCTCATGGCTAGCTCAGTTTGTGGACTTCCGCAGGCTCCTCTCAAATGCAGCATGGATTCTCACCACTTGTTTCTCTGAAACTCGTGGTCGTCCTGGACTTCTTCCTTTACACAAGCACCCACCCTCTTGAAACTGTTGAAACCACCACTGAGTGTTCTTAGGAGAGGATGGATTAATGTTGAATTAACTTCAAAAAGCACGCTGCACCATGACTACCGAATTTGTTTTCACAAACTTGAGAACGCGGAATGCTTTTTGTTGAGGACCCACCATTCTGAGTGTAAACACACAACTGAAAGTTGCTGGAAGAATGTTGCGACTACAGTGCTCCTGTGGCAGCCATTCAAAACTTAGAAAACTCCACCGCTACCCACTAACCTCGATACCCTTAAACATTGAATAACAGCGATCAACTCAGTGGATCGTGATATGCTGATACGCATCTGGGAGGTATTCTCTTATATCATTAATGTTGCCTGTGTTACAGGTGGTGGCCACATTGAACACTTGTAAAACAGGAAAGAGAAGTTGATTGTGAGTAAATACTTGTAACTTAGCTGGGGTTTTCTATTAATTTCTTTTATTAACATATTGGGTAGTGAAGTCAGTTCATTCTTTTTGAATAACCCTGCATATATATATATATATATATATATATATATATATATATATATATATATATATATAATTAAATACATATAAGTATACATATATGTATATATATATATATATTAGAAAAAATAATAAGGTATTCAGAGATCTGGATGGTTGTACATTTACAGATTTTTATTAATATGTCACATGTTTTCATAAATCATATATCTACTCTAATAGATTCTTCAAATCTGAAGAATCTATTAGAGTAGATGCAAGTGCTAGGCGTTAGGAAGGGCATCAAGCTGTAGAAACTCTGCCAAATCAGATTGAAGCCTGGTGTCGCCTCCTGGTCCACCAGTCCTCAGTCAAATCGTCCAACCCATGCTAGCATGGAAAGCGGACGTTAAACGACGATGATGATGATGATGATGAATACCTGTACATCACCTCCAAACCTTCTAATATATATATATATATATATATATATATATATATATATGATTAATCAGTTGTTGGATTTGTTAGGATCAAGGACACCAGGAAAGTGTTGAGATTAGCGCATAAATATACATAACCTATACATACATATCTCCATATATACATATACATACATGTAGGTTCATGACCTGATGCAATTTCTAGACCCAGCTTGGGAAGGTTCCAGGTATGATGTTTGCATAAAAGAGGAATACAAATGAGTTTAAATGTCCACTACAGCTGTTTTGGATGAATTGTTCGATTACAATATCATGAAAACACTTTTTTCATCAGGTGATTAAAATTTAGTTAGGAGAGAAAAATTCCATGATGTAAGATCATCCTTTCTGTTAGCCATCTTCAAAGAGATGGCTCATCTCTTTGATGATGGCTAACAAAGAGGATTGTTCTACATGTAATTTTTTTCTCATTATTTTAATCACCTGATGAAAACAGTCTTTTCATGATGTAATTGTTGTAATCAATCTAATCATCAATAAAAAAGATACCTGAAACAGCTGTAGTGAACCTTTAAACCCATATGTGTTATATATATATATATATGTGTGTGTGTGTGTGTGTGTGTGTGTGTGTATACACACACACACACACATGTGTGCATGTATATAAATCCATTTATCTATCTGTCTGTCTATCTGACTATCTGTCTATATAT
>NC_069008.1:9230587-9231707 GCF_001194135.2 Octopus bimaculoides | reverse complement strand
TATATATATATATATATATATCCCTTCACACATACGTACACACATACACATATGTATACACAGATATTCACATACGTACATGGTCACTGGCACCAACGTTATTCGTTGTGTTTTGAAGGCTGTTTATATATTTATATAATAGGGTATACGTGGGTGCAACTAAAAATAGTATGAAACAAAGACTTAATTATCACAATTATACATTTAGGAACAGGAATAGAAGAAATTCTACCGGATTAAGTAGCTACATATGGGATCTCAAAGATAAGGGTATAAACTTTAACCTACACTGGGAAATATTAACATCTACACCTGCATACAATAATAAAAATAGAAAATGCTTATTATGCATAAACGAAATTTTTTTCCTAATTAGGGCCAAAATTCCGCTTATTAACAATTTGAAGGGACACAACGTTTCATGCCTTCATAGAAATGGATACACCTTCTCTAAATTCAAGTAGAACATGATATTAAGATACCGCCCCTGATTTAATAGTATTTATTTAAGCTAACCACTATTTCTATGCTATATTATAGGAGATCAAATTGTGTTATCTGCATATATATAATTAATATAAATAAAACCTAGTACTAAAGAGCCACATCTGGTTTAATGATAACTAATAAGACCTTACTGACATTGCATTAGCTAACATTTGATATTTAAGTAGACATATATAAATAAGCATATATACCTAGCTTGATATACTCACGTAGAGGTAGGCATACATACACAAGAGAATAGTCAGCACTATAAGTACTACCTCTGTATTAATATAGGTATCTATAGGTATAGGTATGTGTGTATGTCCGAGTGTGGGTATATGCATACCTGTGTACTTACAATCATCCATGGGAATGTCGTATGCTTGTAGATGTATATGCACATGTATATATGCATATGTGTATGCACATTTTGAGTGTGTATGTATGAGGATGTAGGAGTAACTGTCTCCTACGTGCTAGGGCCCCAGGTACTCAACGATATTCTGCCATGGTTTGGACGGTTTTATTCATTGATTGTTTGTTTGGTCAATTATTGTTTACTTATCTACTCATTTAAACCAATGTATTAATTAACTAGTTAGTTATGTAGGATACGGTATGGTGATGGTGC
>NC_069008.1:9227195-9230300 GCF_001194135.2 Octopus bimaculoides | reverse complement strand
GTATATGTATATATATGTGGATGTGTGTATATATTGGTGTATATGTATATATATGTGTGTGCGTATGTGTGTATGTCCGAGTGTGGGTATATGCATACCTGTGTACTTACAATCATCCATGGGAATGTCGTATGCTTGTAGATGTATATGCACATGTATATATGCATATGTGTATGCACATTTTGAGTGTGTATGTATGAGGATGTAGGAGTAACTGTCTCCTACGTGCTAGGGCCCCAGGTACTCAACGATATTCTGCCATGGTTTGGACGGTTTTATTCATTGATTGTTTGTTTGGTCAATTATTGTTTACTTATCTACTCATTTAAACCAATGTATTAATTAACTAGTTAGTTATGTAGGATACGGTATGGTGATGGTGCTGGTGCTGGTGGTGGCAGCAGTAACAGTGATAATTAATTATTTGATTATGTAAGTCAACGGTAGTTAGGTAGGATACTCAAATCTTAGGGTCATCCCCATTCACTATTATCTCTATAGTAATTAACGCCCCAAACAGTGGAAATAATGAAATACAATTACACGTAAATTCACTAAGTTTATAAATAACCAGCATAATGGTTTATTAGTTGAGTGTATCTACTAAAAATAGAATACTTCTAAGCGTGTAATATACATAAGGATAGTTATTTATTTATTTATTTCTATCTGCATATAGACTTCTTAATAACCTATTCAATAACTCATCTAACCCTTGTATTTGTATATACACTCCATCTATATAAGTATATAGTGGAATGAAGGGATGTGTGCGTGTGTATGTATATGTGTATATACATATATGTACGCGTGTATATAGATATAAATATATATAGCACGCGCGCGCGTGTGTGTGTGTGTGTAAGTGTACATATGCATGCGCGCCCTAACCCTCTTGACTGGTTAGCATCTATCCAACCGTAGCTAAGCCTAGGTAGTTTTAAACAATAGTTGTCCAATTAGATGAGAGGAATTAACTGTATAATTTAACCCTCCCCAAATAGCAGCAGAATCTCTCATACCCACTGAAAGGAATGACCTGATCCCCCTACGCAGAAAAATAACGGAGCACCTCACCACAAAGTTCGAAAGTTGGCATATTATTATTATTATTGTTGTTGTTGTTGTTGTTATTATCATCATCATCATTATCACTATTATTATTGCTATTAGAGTATTAATGACTCCCCTGGAAAGAACTTCCACATAGACCCATCCACCACCTACAGAACTGACACACACGCACGCACTCAGCAAATTTTTAAAAAAATATAAACAGCCTTCAAAACCCAACGAATAACGTTGGTGCCAGTGACCATGTACGTATGTGAATATCTGTGTATACATATGTGTATGTGTGTACGTATGTGTGAGGGGATAGATATATATATATATGTATATTCCCCCTCAAATGTGGTGGCAGTGACTGTTGACATACATCTGGACACACACATGTACTCACATATATATATATGCTTTTGAATCCTTTGATATCCAAGTATGGTTATGCACACAGACACAGACATGTGTATTGGAGTGTCTATAACTATTTGTATGACCTTATATACTGTTTGTAGGCTTTTTTATGTGCCTTATATTTTTATATTTTCATTTTTCATTTATTTATTTTATTTTTACTGTATTCTTATATTTATTTCTATTTTATTTTTATTTTTATTTTTTACTTTATATTTGTGTTGAATTTTTGTGAATCTCTGAAGAGGCCTAGCGAATCATGCATGTACCCCCATTTCAGTATTTCAACTGCTAATTACTCCGTCAGGAGCTATTTGGATAGAATGGGGCATGCCAACGCTAGGCCGAAACAGCTGTAAGCTTCTGTTTATTCTCAAATTCCTAATGTACTTTATATTTGTAACCTTGATTGTTAATATAACATGGTATGTCATAAGCATTTGTATATTGTGGTTTTTGTCATTTTAGTTACTAAATAAATTAATTAATTCAACGGAATACACTGTCTGCAAGTCGATGGGTACCGCATTTTCTCCTCCATTTTCTAATTGCTATATATATATATATATATATATATATATATATATATATACATACAAATATTAAATGAAATAGAGAAATAGAATTGACTAACTAAAAATTTACTTACATTAGAATATAATATACTATAAAAAATATAATATAAGATAGCAAATATTTTTTAAAAACTCATATAAAGCCAATGATTTGTTTCAACTTATATACAGTAGTGAATTTATAAAAAATTCCTATCTATGTATATAAGCCTCTTGAGGGCCTTGGTTAAAAAAACATACAAAATTCCATGTAAGTATTGCCAAATTGCAAAAATACTTATTATGTATTTAAATTATTAATGCTCATGCTTCTAAACATAGGTATTTTTTAATCAATATTTTTACAATCTGGTAGTCCTTACATGGAATTTCGTATGTTTTGTTTTTTTAACCAAGGCCCTAAGAGGCCAGTGTACATAGATAGGAATTTTTTATAAATTCACCACTGTATATAAGTCAAAACAAATTGCTGGTTTTATATGTGTTTTTTCTAAAATTTGTTATGTTATCTTATATCATATATTTTTCATATTATATTATATTACATTATAATGTAAATAAATTTTTCGTTTGTCAATTGTATATCTATATTTCTTTTAATATTTGTATATTATAATTATACCCTTTTATCTGTGGTATTCAACTGTTATACCAGTGAATAGGATGTTTTAGATCCTTTTGAAGGAAATGTTTTTTCCGTCATTTGGTTTATATATATATATATATACACACACACACACACACACACACACACACACACACACACACACCACTAGCATCATCATTTCATGTTCACTTTCCATGTTTGGATGGTTTGGACGGTTTGACAAAGTCCATTGGGTCAGAGAATGACATCTTGCTCCAATGTCAGTTCTTGCATATCTTCTACATCTGGATGTCCTTTACAGAGTGTACTGGGTGATTTTTTTTCTCATGGCACCAGCATTTGTGAAGTAACCTTTTAACCTGTAAGACTAAAGAACCCCATCAGTTGTGAGCAAAATTATGAGAAATTGAGATGGTTTTATGTGACACCTTAATAGGTTAAAGCATG
>NC_069008.1:9224887-9227109 GCF_001194135.2 Octopus bimaculoides | reverse complement strand
AGGTGTAGTGAATGTCCCATACACAATAAATTCTTAATTTATTAGAATTATCTCCACACTCAGAGAATGAAATAAAATAAAAAAACTGATAATAATCATTAGCAAAACTGAAAGAGAAGGGGAGATAATTTCAAGAAATGATGAATTTCACAGTTGAAGAAATATGCTTTTGGTAAAAGGGCGATCTGATATTTGTTTATGTGTGTTACGGGTTGTTTGTTGGCTGTGTATGTGTGTGTGTGTGCCTATGTGTTTGGTTTTATTTTGTGTTTGCGTGTGTTTATGCATAGTCTGTTTTTTCTTTGTAAGTATATGTATATAGTTGCCATTTCTTAACATCTGTCTCTGTCTCATTTTGTCATGCCAGTTAAATGTCAACTTCTGCCTGAGTGAGTTCACTGACAGTCTTACAGAGAAGTTGCTGGCCCTAATCCAGTTTTACACTATGGACCCACTTTACCTGTCACATGTGAGTAAACAACCAGAGACTGGACCATTATTTGCTTCAATAATTTCCACTGCATGCCTGTCTATCCTCCTGCTCATCTGTCATGCGTGTGGGTTTGTATGTGTATCTATCAATCTGTGTGTGTGTGTGTGTGTGTGTGTGTGTGTGTATGAACTTTAAGTTAGTTAAAATATGATTGTGACATATTTCAACTTCTAAAGTCACTACAGTTACCATGGAGAAAAAATTTCTCTCTTATGGCAAAAAAGGTGTAAAAACACCATATCTATCCATTGCTGCCCCCTGCCGGATTCCTAAATCCGTTTCTAGCTCTTTAGCCATATTCAATGGAAAATACCAAAGAGAGACAAATCTGAGTCAACTTAAAGTTGTAGCTTTAACTAAAACACAGTCAACAACATTGACTAATTTGCACCAATAGACTGCCAGGTCAGGAAAAATTTACAGCAGTATCAGCACCAAGCAGTGTTTAGACATAAGTGAACTTTAGGTTGGTTAAGATATGTTTATGATATATTTAAACTTCTAGATTAAGACTTAAAGCTATGGCTTTAATTAAGTCTGTTCAGAAATGGCTCTCAGAGGGGAAGAAGTGGTTAAGAAGAAACCAAATAAATTATCGAACATGTGATAAAACGCTGATGATGATATACATATAAATGTATGTATATTTGAGAAAATGAGTAGAGAAGCTTTTTAGAGGACAATTTTTAATTTGAAGCTTGAAACTCATACCAGAATCGTTCACTGTAAACATTATTATTAAAACAAAAATTGTCCCCCAAAAAGCTATCTCTACTCATTTTTTCAAATGTATAATACTGTACCATCATAAGAAATGTTACAGTTTGACTGAAAGCTTGGGAGTGGCAGAGGCAGTAGCAAAATATCTTCATGTAACACAACACATACATTTAAATAGATAGGGTTTTTCTATGGATGTGGGCAGTACTTGTCACCACAATCTTTTGGATATCTCTGAGACATGGTTCTTCTGGGATGTTATCTAGATGTTTCTAACATCCCCTTTTTATCATACCTAGGGCACCTATTATAACAAGAACAGTTCTCACTTTAAGATGACATATCTTTTGTATTTCAATTTGCAGCTCCTTATGTTTATTTAATTTGTCAAATTCCTTTAGAGATATATTTTTATCAGTGGGAACACTGACATCTATTAGTCTACAGGTGTTTCCTTCACTGTCTTCAATAATTATGTCTAGACGATTAACCTGGATCATTCCGTCAGCATTGACTGGAAAATTCCAGACGACAGTGACATTTTTACCTTCAACAACTGGCTCAGGGTGATGTTCATACCAGTAAACAGGAGTGCTGATTTTGTAGTGTTTACATATTTTCCAATGTAAATACTGTCCTATCCTATTGTGGTGATTTTTGTATCCGTTTGGTGTCAGCACAAAACATCCCAAGACGAGATGGTCTATTGTTTCATCAATTGTATCACAGATTTTCTGCATTTAGGGTCAGAACCATTTTGAAGAACGTTAGCTTGGTAGTTTCTTGTAAGCAAGCTTTAGTCTTATGCCACCAATATGAAGCCTTTAGTCTCTGCTTTCAGTCCTAAACTTCTCAGCCACTGATGGATTGTTGCTTGATCTACATCAACATTTCGATTTCGAAGTATATACTGTCCATGCAGAGACCTCTGGCTCCACTGCTCCTCAATTTGTTTCTGCCCATTCGTTTTTGCTGTCTGCTTGATCCATTATGTTTGTTTTGTGGCAGT
>NC_069008.1:9222702-9224110 GCF_001194135.2 Octopus bimaculoides | reverse complement strand
TATTGTCATATTGTAAACTTTGAACCCATACCTGGTATAATTTAGTTCTTTTGAGAGTGGGATCAGTGCCATGCAAAAGAGTAATAGGGAGCAGGAGTTACCTTGAAAGATGCTTTGCTTGATGTTGATGTTAGTTTGTCTCATCCCATTACTATGGTTTAGAAGGAGACGTGTTCGACTTGGCCATGCCACCTTGTAAGAATTTGGAGATGATAGGAGAGATTTTATATATCTCAAAGGCCTTGAGTACCCAATTATGTGGGACACTATTAAATGCTTTCCTATAGTCTATCCATGCCATATTTGGATTCTTTTTGCTCTGGCAATTCTTTACAATCATTTTACTTATGAGTAATTGATCTTTGCACCCATAATAATTCCTTTTACAGCCTCTTTGAGCTTGTGGAAGGATAGATCTCTGTTCAAGGGAAGTGTATATTCTGTCAGTTAGTATGGATGTGAGGTTCTTGTAGGTGGTGTTGAGACATGTTATTAGTTGGTAGTTCTTTGGATTTTTTTGTGTCTTTGTGTTTTTTGGTAGAAAGTATGTTGTTCCTTCAGTCAGCCACACAGGTATTTGCTCTGGGTTCTGGATGACATCAGAGAAATAGTGAAATTTTGGTGTACTTCTAACAAACAATTCAGCCAGAAGTCCTGGGGTTTTTCATTTGTGAGACTTCCTAAGACTACACCTTAGCTCTTCTATTTCTAATGCTTCCCATTTCTGCTCTTCAACTTCATCCAGTCTCATTTCCTCATGTTCTATCCAATCAGCTTTAGCATTGTATTCTTTTTTTGTTGCTCCATATCTTCTTCCAGAACTCTTCCATTTTCTCAGTCTTAGGCAGCGCTATCTTACTTTTGCCAATTTCCCTATAAAATTTCTTTGCATCCATCTTGAATATCTTATTTTGTCAATGAAATTTTATTCTTTTGTCACACCTTCTAAGCCATTGAGATTATTATTATTATTATTATCATCATCATCATCATCATCATCATCATCATCATCATCATCATCATCATCATTATTATTATTAAGCAGTCATGACAAAGAGCGCAATTCAATTGTAATAGATATTTTATTGGTTGAACGATATTTCAACAGTAAGTCTGTCTTTGTCAAGTTTAAAATAAGAAGTGATAAGAATTCAAAATTATAGAAATTTAAATTTAAAATATAAACGAGAGCAACCAGCATCAACACATTGATGGAATGACATCAAAAGTCTTTAAGTTTCAATTTTATAACAGGCAAAAAGAAAAAGACAGAACAAAAGAGGAAAGAAAAAAGAAAAGGAAAAAGAAGAATATTTAATCAAACAGTTTTGTATAAATTTGATGATATTCTCCTGTCATTTTATTCATTCCTCCAGAGCGTGATGCTAATAATCCACAAACATTTCTC
>NC_069008.1:9211626-9222051 GCF_001194135.2 Octopus bimaculoides | reverse complement strand
TATATATATATATATATATGCATATGCATAGCTGTGTGACAAGAAGCTTGTTTCTCAATCACATGATTCTGGGTTCAGTCCCAGTGCATGACACCTTATGCACTGTGAGTGGATTTGGTAGACAGAAACTGAAAGAAGCTCATCGTATATATGTATATGTGTGTCTTTGTAACTGTGTTTGTCTTCCCACCATCACTTGACAACCAATGTTGGTATGTTTATATCCCCATAACTTAGCGGTTTGGCACAAATGATCACTAGAGTAAGAACTAGGCTTACAAAGAATAAGTCCTGGCCACAATCAAATGACTGAAACATGTAAAAGAATAAAAGCATAGAAGGTTGTTTGTTATGGCCTGTTAGAGAGTGACCATTGGTTTTGCACCTATAAAGTGCTCAGTTGGATAGGCAACTTGTCAGACTTGTTTGTCAGAGGCACATTAACCTCTCTACAACTGGAGGGAGGAATATATCGTGGTCAGTTAATTTTGTTAGCAAAAATATTCAGGAATGAAACTTTATTGGTAAAACCTTTGGTGAAGTGAAGTGAACTCCCTTAGAGTCCCTCACTCAGGGATTCGGTGACCTCTGGGGAAATGAGGAGTAAATGAATGGCATGTGAAAGAAACACAAGTCATGTGAGAGTTAGCCTGGAGTACAATGACAAATTTGGTGTACATGTAGGTGTTCACCAGGCTCAGCTCTCAGTCTCCTATTCATTATTGTCATAACAGAAGAATTCCAGAAAGGAATTACTGTATGCTGATGTTCCCACTCATATATTTGTGTGTCTTTGTCTTCCCACCATCACTTGACAACCAGAACAGAATTTGAATGACCTTAAAGTTAGCTTAGCAATGACCAACATTCCAGTAAGTAGGAAAACAGATAAAAGTCTACTCCCTTCAAGTAAATACCTCTGCTCGATATGTAAGAAAGTTTTAGGCAGGAATTTCATAAGTTGTACCAATGCAAATGGAGGTGCAAGATTAGAGCATCAGGTTTATAGCTTCCAGATTGTGAGTTTAATTCCAAACTGGGCTTTGTGTTGTGTTCTTGAGCAAGACACTTTATTTCAAGTTGCTTCAGTTCACTCAGCTATAGAAATGAGATGTGATGTCACTTTGCCTTTGCCTTGGACAACATCGGTGGCATTGAGAGGCGAGGCTAGTATGCATGAGCAACTGCTGGTCTTCCACAACTAACCTTGCCCGGACTTGTGCCTTGGAGGATAACTTTCTTGGTGTAATCCCATGGTCATACGTGATTAAAGGGTTTTTTTACCAATTGCAAACTATAAACACACAAAAGGTGCAGTGGGATCACAGGTACGTAAATGGAGAAAGTAGCCTTATATGTGGAAGATGCACTGGTGCTATGAAAACAACGGTGCATGGGAAATTGATTGCTTCAAATGCCCTGGAGGCTCCCTAGTGGTAGCAGGTAATTTCTGCTCTGCTACCTAGGTAACCTAATTAGCTGTGGAGGAGGTTGTTCTGAAAATCTAGTTGCTACAATAAAAATAGGATGTAGAAAGTTCAAAGTGGTAGTACCTCTGTTGGCAACAAAAGGTCTCTTTCTCTCTTTCTCTCTCTCTCTCTCTGAGTGAATGGCAGATTGTATGATGCATGTGGTACAAACATCAATGTTACATGGTAGTGAGACATGGGTCCTGAACACCAAGGACATGGGAAGACGAGGGAGTAGAAATTAGTATTCTCTACTGTATATATCATATTAGTGTGTATGTATGACAAAGTGTCAATGTATTGAAAGAAAAGTTAGGCCTAAGAGGAATTAGATGTTGTGTGCAAGAGAGAAGACTGTGCTTGTAAGGTCATGTGATGCATATGGACAAGAAGTGTCTATTGCTTAAAATGGGTGGAATTTGTGGAAGAGGGAGATTGAGCAAGTCATGGGACGAAATATTGAAAACTGATCTCAATATACTGAGTCTTATGGAGGAGCTGACAGAGGAATGGGATAAATGATGATTTGTTGTACTTGACAAAACACATTAATTGCAGCAAAAATGATATCTTAAAATGACTTGGTATGATTGTACATTTCATACTCAGCCCCACCACTCCTGTTTTTCTGCTGTATCATGCATTTCTCCCAATGTATATCCCCTAACACATGTTCCCTTATCTATGGTACTACTTGGCTACTGTATTCAGCTGAGAGTTGAATCACCACACATCACATCCCCTACCCTTGTAGTTACCACCCTCCCTCCTTTCTTCCCCCACTGGAACCACTTCCATTCCTCATTACCAACCTTATCCACACTGTTTCTAAGTGGTATTTCCCTTCAACCACACCTCCACCTTGTTCATCACTCACTATTTTCACCTCTACCCCTCTCTGTAACCATCTGTTACTTTTACTCTCCTTCTTATGAAACTATTCACACTCCATGTCCTTTTTCATGCTCATCTTGTACTTTGAGAGTTTGCTCTAGCAGCCCATCACTATCTTCTTTTCATCTTCTTCAGCCATGTATTCTCTCTATAGCAAGGCATTTGCCCAAGGTGTCATGCAGTGGGACTGAACCTGGAACTATGTGATTGAAGAGCAAATTCTCAACAATTATATATATATATATATATATATCCTAATATAATAATGAGTGTAGTGTTTTTATATATTTGTATATATATATATATACAAATATATTTGTCCAAAATCACACAGTAAGAGTGAATGGTGAAGGGTGAGGAGAGACAAGAGTAATTCAGTGAAGGAGAAGTAGTGAGAGTAATAGCCATGACTGAAAGGGAGTGAGAGAAAGTAACAGCAATGAGAGAGAGGAAGTAGCAAAGAGAGTGTCACGTATCTTCTACTATAATGATACTTTTGTGTGCTTCTCCGTCACAACGTATGAATGAAAAAGGAAGGGGTGATCCACCAATGGAAGTGGGATGGTGAAATGGCGCGAAACAAAAATCAAAAACATCACTTCAGCTCTGTGTGAGTCTATGTGTGTGCATGTAAAAGGGAGGAAGGTGAATGTTTGTATGTGTGTGCGTTTGTGTAAAATATATTTATATATTTGAGTGAGTGTATATGTGTTTGTGTATATTTATTTAGAAAGATACATAGAAAATAGAATTATAAGTGTATACATAAGCACATATGCACACACACACACACACACACACACACACACACACACACACACACACACACACACACACACACACACACACACACAGAGCACTGTTTAATTTTTTCTATCTTTTTTATACCTTTTTTATGTACAAAATATTACAGTTAGCTGTCATTTTTGATGGCATGGGACCAGCTAGTATATATATAAAACAAAGAAAGCCAATAATTAGAAAATTTCTATGAGAGATGAAAGTAGTAACTATACTGAGAAGTAATGTTTACTGTCACATCAATATGGTTGTTCCGTAGGATTTGACATGACTACCATTTTTAACCCTGAGAGGGAGCACCCAATATATATTGCAAGCAGAGGAGCAAATCCCTACCATCTTCTGGCAGACAACAGAATCATCACCAGACTATACAGTTTCAGGCTATCTGTGCCCATCCTCAGTAGTGAACACCCGTCTGCTAGATGTATATATATATATATATATATATATATATATATATATTCCCATGCACACGTGCTAAATGTGACTGTTTGCATTAAAAGGAAAAGAAAACACAATATCCCATCCTAAAAAAAAATAAGTATTTAAAAAATCACAAAATATCAACTAGATTATGGCTTGGAGATAACACTTTACTCAAAGTAGGCACCTTCAGAGTTGGCATGTGGAAACTGAAAGAAACTTGTCACGTGTGTGTGTGTGTGTGTGTGTGTGTGTGTGTGTGAGACAGTAAAGAGGAAAATCCATGATCAACAATCTGACACCATCAGAACACTGGAATTCATTGATGAAATCCAGATCATCAACAATGATCCCGGCAAGTCAATGTGTACCATTGCAAGGGAGAAAAATATTCATGGAAGAGTTCATCAGGGTGATGGTGCATGAGGACATTCTCTACATTTCAAAAAACATGAAGAAAAGACTATTTCTCTCCAAGGAAATGCAGAAAAAATTACTCAAGCACACCAAGAAGCTGATCAACACATTGAAACACCTGCTGTGGTTCTTCTCCAACAAGAATTTCTGTCAAGACCAGAAGATCAACTCCCAGAACAACAGGTGACTTGCTATTTCACCCACATTCATGCAGATGAAATATCCAATCATGGTCTTCAGTGTCATCAGCAGTGAAGGTGATGTCATGCCATCCGTGTTCTAAATTGACCAGGTAACTACAGGAAGCTGTGCATGAGGCAGCAAGGCTCTGTGCCCTGCCATACCAGCCAGAAGACCCAGGCCTGACATTTGGCCTCTCAACCTGCCTCACTGCAACCCCATCAACTGTGGGGCACAGTAGAATGAGAGACCAACAAATCCAACTGCAACATTGACTAACTGAAGGCCAGAATTACCTGGGCTTTCAGGGTCCTAAAACAGGAGATAGTGATGAAAGCCTGTGGTTGGTTCTGAAGTCACATGGAGGTTGTCGTCGAGGCCAAAGGTGGGTTCATTGACAGAACATGTCCTGAAGACAAACTGATCCAAATTTGATGAATATATTTCCAAAAATAGAAACACTTTTATTTTTTTCCTGCAAATGAATACCATCCGCACCCTGTATGTGATAGTAGTAGTAATTCTGTTGCCAGCACATCCACTTGGGCAATACTACACTGTTAACCCTTATTCCATCCTTTCATCCCATCTATTCATCTTAGTTATCTCTCTACTCCTATTTAAAGAAATAAATTAATTCTGGTAATGTCTGATGATTGTATTATAGCTCATTGACCTCTGATATTAAAACCAGTTGAATCTAGCCAACTCTTAATGTGTTTTCATTCTCTTCAATGATGCCTCACTGAGAGAGTCAATCCACATCTCGAGGTATTTTTCTCTGAACAAAATTTTTAATCACCTGATGAAAACAGTTTTTCCATGATGTAACTGAACTATTCATCAATGAAAAAATGTGTCTCAAACAACTATAGTGAACATTTAACCCATTTGTGTTCTTATTTTATGCAAATACCATACATGGAATCTTTCCAATGTTGGATCTGGAACTTGCACTGTGTCATGAACTTACATGCATATGTGCATGGGTGTATATTTGCCTGTATATGCTTATGTGTGTATATATATATGCATGTACTACTACCAGCATTCCATCAGTTACAACGTCAAGTGTTCCAGTTGATCCGAATAGCAGAACAGCTTGCTTGTGAAATTAACACGCAAGTGGTTGAGCACTCCACAGACATGCGTAACCTTAACAGAATGTGAAAAGGCTGGCCTTTTGAAACAAGGTACTACTCATGTTTTTCTAGCTAAGTAGACTGGAGCACTGTGAAATAAAGTGTCTTGCTCAAGGATACAATGCACCACTGGGAATTGAACTCATGAACTTACGATCATAAGCCAGTTACCCTAACCACTAAGTCACGCCCCGTCATGTCTACATGTACATATATATATATAAATGTATGGATATGTTCATATATGTACATGTATGTATGAATGTATATGCACATGGTATATATATGTATGTGCTAAACTTGACTTTTTCCTGGCATCCTGAATGTTAAAATACCTTGATTCAAATGAATCCAGCAATGAATGAATACATATATACGTATATATATATAAAGTAATATTTGTAGCCACTTCAACATGGCTGTCCATTTGAATGGACTCTACTACAATTTTTTAACCTGAAGAGGACATCTTCTCTAGCTAGTTAACGATGCAGAGCTGCATCTGATAGATTGCGAGCAGGGGAGTGAACCCCTACCACCTTCTAGCAATGAAACCAGCAGACCAGTCCTAGTTTTGGGCTATTTTTGGCACTCTTCAGTATTAGACACCTCATCTGCTAGAAATGGCAGTAGCTCACTTCTGCTTGCAATATATATATTTCAAGCAAACACAAAGTCGCTGATTTTGCAACAAGCAAAAATCCTCATTCTAAAATCTCTCTAAGAGATAGTACAACTACTGGTCTGCTGGTCCCGTTGCTAGAAGGTGGTTGGGGTTTGCTCCCCTGCTCGCAATTTATCGGCTTAACCAGCTAGAGGAAATGTCCCATTGGAGTTACAAAAATCATAGTAGTTCATTTGGATGGACAGCCATGTTAAAGTAGTTACAAATATTACTTGTCAGTATAACTACTGCATTCATCTCTTAGAGAGATTTTAGAACTAGCATTCTTGCTTGTTTTATATAAAAATATATATATATATATCCTTTGTAAAAAACATAAATCCGAAAGAAGAAGCACACTCTAAGATGTAGAGCAGTATATTTTTAAAATGGGGAAGTCTGGTTTATGAGATTACCTTAGGCTTCCCACCCATAAAAGGTTTAGTTTTATGGCGTATCATCAAATCCCAAAAACCTATTAAACATATGGAGGAGGGAATGCCTTACTACTCAAAGGTAACAGTTAGGGATTATCTCCCCTTGCTTTTGGTTATCAACCTCTGGCAGTGCCGCCATCTTGTGGGCTCCAAAAAGCTAGAAGGTACCTCCTGAAATGTAAACATGGCCCTAAAATCTTTGTTCTGGAGTTAAGGATGTTCCCTGGTTTGAGTGAGTCCTTTAGGATTCTCGCTTGTTCAGCTATACTTGCAATGCTTTGTCCCATTGGTGTAGGGGACTAGGTTCTTGAAGATTTTCCATGAGATCAAGTATGGAATCCCATCATCTCTTAGTTGCCAGACGTGGCTGGCCAGTGATGTTACATATCTCCTTTCCAGAACTTTGAACGGAGACTTGTGGTTGGAGAGATGTTGCTTGACAGAGTTCCTGGGACATCCAATGTATCTCCATGGGCATGTGTTGTCAGTGCTGTATCTGCTGGTGTTGTTGTTATAGCTGCTACCAACATCGTTGCTGTTGGAGCTGGGACTGTTGGTGTTGGCGTCGCTGGATGCCAAGATGGTGGCACAGCCAGAAGTCAATAGCTGAAAGCAAGGGGAGATAATCCCCAATTGTTACCTTTCAGTAGTGAGGCATTTCCTCCTCCATATTTTTAAGAGGTCTTGGACCAATAATGATGAGGGGAAGATGATGATAACGATGATGTGTGTGTGTGTGTGTATACTGTATTTACTAATGTATAAAGTGCACTATTTTATATTTGATTTTAACTAGAACAACTAGGGTACGACTAAAACACAGAAAAAAGATGATATCAGGTTTGAATATGATGAGAAAAAAGTTTTCACCAAGATTTAACACTAAATTATGACTATGACTTATACATGAGTCAATATAGTGGCTGTGTGGAGGCACAGGTGTAGGTGTGTGGTAAGAAGCTTGCTTGCTAACCACATGGTTTGGAGCTCAGTCTCACTGTATGGCACCTTGGGCAGGTGTCTTCTACTATAGCCTCGGGCTGACCAATGCCTTGTGTATATATATATATATATATATATATATATATACACACACGCATATATATATATACACACACACACACACACATATATCTGTGTGTGTCTTTGTGTCTGTGTTTGTCCCCACCTCCATCACTTGACAACTGGTACGGTGTGTTTACATCCCCGTAAGTTAGCAATTTGGCAAAAGAGATTGATAGAATAAGTACTGGGATCTATTTCTTTGGCAAAAACCCTTTAAGGCAGTGCTCCAGCATGGCTGCAGTCAAATGACTGAAACAAGTAAAAGAATAAAAGTATATATACTTATGGATACCCATATACACACATGCATGCACGCACACACACACACACACACACACATACACACTTATGTAAGCATATACATTATTTCCTTTTCTCTTTTCTTTTCTAGAATTCCTTAGCTGAAAAGCTTGTTGTCATGCTTGGTGCACCTTATTCTCAGCAGTTGCTCCACCGGTTACTCTTGAAGCCCAGTCAAGAATACCACATCAGGGGACACATGTGCCTGTGTCAGTATGCTGAAGAGTTCCTCCTGCATTATTTTGGATCCATAGAAAACTCCGAAAGTATGGCTGTTCTTGATAGCGTCTTTTCCAAGTATCTCAACTGTTCAATACGAAAGAAGAGTTTAAACACAGTAAAGGAGATGTTGAAACTGACCGATGATGACCACCCCTGTGAACAACAACAGCAACAGCAACAACATGAACAGCAGCAACCAGTCATCTGATGAGGGATCCACTAAGGCAACACTCAAACTGCTGAAAAAAATGGAAAATAGCAAATAAATCCCCTTAAAGTCTCATATACACCCAAAATTAAAAAGTTCAAAGGTTACATTGGATGATATAGTCCCAGATAGACTATGACTAAATAAAAGAGATGGGCATGGCTGGAACGCATTTCATCATAGGTCTATTTGATCAGGGCTGACCTAGTGCCAAATATCTTGCATCAGTGGACAGTTCAGTTTCTGACATACAAAACTGACAGATTGGTTATGGCTTGAATGTCTTTCATCATAGGTTCGCTTGACCAACATTGATCCAGGGTTAAACAAAAGCAAAGAAGGATACATTGCACAAAACAATCCTATATATATATATATCTATATATATGTATGTGTGTGTGTGTACATTAATATGTACACACACATGCACACACACACACACACACACACACATATATATATATATATATCAACTCAGAGTTGATATAAATATACATACATTATTGTTGGTATCAGCACCAAGCAGTATCTAGGTAGCAGTGGGAATTTTTTCTCCACAAATAACTGCAGTGAATATCTTTTTAGCAGTTGAAATATGTCACAAACATATTTTATCTAACCTTAAGTTCACTTATGCCTAAACACTGCTTGATGCCGATACTGACAAATTTCTTCCGATCTGGCAGTCTAATAGCACAAATCAGTCAATATTGTTGACTGTGCTTTAGTTAAAGCTATGGCATTAAGTCTGTGCAGAGTTACCTCTCTTCGGTATATCTTATTGATAATGGCTAAAAAGCTGGAAACACAGCATCTGAGAATCTGAAAAGAGGCAGCACTGAACAGTTACGGTGTTTTTACACCTTTTACCATAAGAGATATTTTTTCTCCACAGTAACTTCAGTGAATTTGCCTGTAGAAGTTGAATTATGTCACAAACATATTTTAACTAACCTAAAGTTTGCATGCATACACACACACACACACACACACATATTTATGGGGTTACATATAGGGATATAGATAGATACAAAAACTAAATATATCCACAAGATAAACACATATGTATAAGCATAAGGATCTTTATATATATTGATAAATAAATTTACTTTTACATGGGAGTTCAAAAAACCCAAAAAAACACCAGGTAACTAATGAGAGAATGAATAGTTTTTAACCCAACAGCGGTTTATGGGAGTTGTTGAGTTAAAAAAAACTATGCATTCTTCCCTTAGTTTTCATTATTTTCATACTCCAGGTTAAAGTAAATGTATTTATAAATGCTTGTACATATGTGTTTATCTTCTGAAGGTATTTAGTCTTTGTGCCTATATATTTCTATACATATCTATTTGTGAACATACGTGCATGTATATTTATATATATCAAACTTAATTGTGTTCATCTTCATCACTGTCTCCATATCAGGTCACCTGGATTTCTCTTACAGCCACTTTTTACACTGTAAACATAATCTTTGATAAAGACTTTGCAGTCTAAGGTCAAATCATTTGAACACCACTGTGTTTTCTATACTAAGCATCTCTGGATCTCACCTTTTGACTGTATATGGACTCTCCTGTCAAAGATGATGTATGAGTGTTCAGCTCTTGCTGAACGACCTGCACAAATGATTTGTTTATAGGGATCAAATGTATGTGCCACACATTAGCTCACTCTCTACATCAAATAAACATTGCCTGAACAGGTGCACTATGTACCTTGCACTATGTACCTTGCATCAGTTGTTGAAGTGATCACAAAGGAATGTGAGATGAAGTGTTTGTACAAGAGCACAATGCATCACCCGGTCTAGGAATTAAAACAATGATCTTGCAATCGTGAGTGCAGTATATATGACTGGGTACATATATATATACAAGGAAATAATTCACCATCACTAAAATGTGATGAAGGATGCAGGGAGCACTAGCATTGCTAGAAATAAGAGTCAAAGAACTCTTTACCACAGAAGCACAGAGACAACCCTGCCACTCCAAATGGGGTGGTTGTCTTCCCTGTCAGTAAATAGAAAATGTGCTTCTGTGGTTAAAGAGTTCTTCCTGCACCCTTCATCACATTTTAGTGATGGGGAATTATTTCCTTTTTGGTTTTGAATTGCGTCTAGCCACCTTAATTATTATATATATGTATGTATGTATATATATATATATATATATATATATATATATATATATAT
>NC_069008.1:9209840-9211552 GCF_001194135.2 Octopus bimaculoides | reverse complement strand
TATATAATCAAAATAAGCAACAGGATATCCAAAAGTGATGCAGTACGAGTGTTTCAAGTGGCTCCATTTAATTGAACAATGTAATCATTACATCAATTTAAATGCAGGGCTATCCTCAGCTGCATAAATAAATAAATAAATAAAGTCCATGCTGCTGGCACTTCAGCTTAGAAGTTTCTAAGAAATAAGGAAAAAAAATTTGTTTGGGTCATAGCTTTGTTACGGATTTTGGTTCAGTTTTAATTCATTAGTCTTGTTTATCAAATCTAAGACTAGAGAACATATATATATATAAATTATCATTGTCATCATTTTATGCCCATCTTCCATGTTGATGTGGGTTAGACACTTTGACTGGACTAGCCAGAGAACTGTGTAGAGCTTCAATATCTGTTTTAGTGTGGTTTGTATGACTGGATGCCCTGCCTAAAGCCAACCACTTTACAGAGTGTACTAAGTGCTTTTTTTTTATGTCATTAGTGCTAGTGATGCTGTCACGTAATTCACAAGACAAATTAAAGATACTTTTACTGAGAGGAGTTGGAGTAGAGAGGTAGGTGATTTTATGCCAGATGTTGAGAGGCTAAAGTGTGTCAGAGATAAGCACAGGTCTCTTGGTATTGTGAAGATATATGTATGATTAAAAGAGTGGGTGGGAGAAGCTTCAAAGAATACAATGATGATGGCGATGAGGTGTCGCAGCATACTCTCAAGGTACTAGAGGATAAGTATATGAGAGAATATGGACAAAGAACCCGGAAGGGTGTCTAGAGAAGTTCATTAGAATGTTAGAAGAGACTGACATATGGCTGGAGGTTGGTATAGAGATGAATGTACTGAATGGAACAAAAGTTGGGTTATGGTCAATGGTAAATATCAGTGTGGTAGTAGGGAAAGTGAAAGAATAGGAGTGACTCAGGAAGAAAGAAGTGATAAGTGGCAGTACAGGAAAGTAGGAGAGGATCGTCATCTCTGTCATCATCCCTTAACGTCCATTTTTCCATGGTTAGACTGTTTGACTGGAGCTGGTAAGCCAGAGAGCTGTACCAGACTCCAATTGTCTATTTTGGCTTGGTTTCTTGGGCCAAACGCTCTATAGTGTATACTGAGTGTCTTTTACATGTCACTGGCATGGGTGCCTTTTATGTGTCACTAGCACTGGCCATGACCACTTAGCTTGATGTGTCTTCCCAAGCACAAAAAATTTCCAGAATTCTCAGTCACTTGTCGTCACTTCCATGAGACTCAATATGAGCATCAGTATGACAAGCGTGCAGATTGATAAGAAATTGTGGAAATGGAGAGAGTAAAATGTACAATGACAGAGATTGATGTCAGAATTACATAAGGGTTGCTATAGCGAGAAGGGGCAATGATTCACAACAGATATAACAGGTTGATGAGAATGATAGCATATGAGATAGGGCTACAGACAAGGTAATGGCAGTTCTAACATGTACTTCAGGAAGGCACAAAAAGGAGTAATCAGAAGAAAAGAAAATGGGAAGGGAGGATATTGAGAAGGAAGGAGGGATTTTAAAAAGAAGTGGTTTGAGTGGGACAGGAGCAAAGAGGCTATCAGCCCTGGGCTGTAATATATGTCTATCCTGCTCTCAAGTGATTACAGCAGGTGAGAAGTACTGTAGACAGTAGTTCCTTATGTATATACAAACACACGTACACATATGTATGTATATATATATATATATATA
>NC_069008.1:9209202-9209830 GCF_001194135.2 Octopus bimaculoides | reverse complement strand
TTGTCATTCACCTTCTCGATCATTACATTCTTCCTTAGATCTCTTTTGAGTTTTACATATGTTATCCTGGTCTCTTCAAATGCTTTCACTCCACTCCACACCTTTGTTGCCATCCAGCTTGATCCAAAGCAAGGGTTTCTATATCTTTTGGATCCATTTCAAGTGACTTCATAGTAGCCATCCTTAAACCTTTTTTTAGGTTTACACTGATAGCATTTCCCCTCTGCAAGCTCACCATAAAACAGCTATTTCAGCATGCGTTCATCTGCCATTCGAATTATTATGTGGTTCCTCAAAATCGTAGCTCTAATTGAGGTGATGCCTGCAGATGTAAGGACATCTATTTGGAGGAAAAGAACTCCATTTAATTTTTTAAATGTGAAGAAGGCATTTTTGGTGGAATTGTTCTAACAGTTTAAAATGCCTTTCATAACAAGTCCAAATTCCACAGGAATACAACAGGGATGGTAAGACAAATAATTTATAAAGAGCCAGCTTTGTATTCTTATTTATATGTTGCTGGCATCAAACGCGTGACTCCAAGCCACCAAATGCTTTTGCTGCCCTTTGAATTCGCAGATGTATTTCTGTATCAAGATTTCCATCATTTTGAACAGAGCTTCCAAGG
>NC_069008.1:9202433-9208957 GCF_001194135.2 Octopus bimaculoides | reverse complement strand
GTACAAAAGTTCCCTAATGAGTGAAGTAAAAACCTTCGTTTTGAATTTCAGTCTGGTCAGATTGAAAACATTCACTGTTGTTTGATATTTTATGTAAATACCCTCCTCAGAGTTTTGAAAAGCATGTGACAACACAACAGCAAAGTATATTGCAAAGAGGGTGGGTGCATCAAGGTCTCCTTGCTTTACTCCATTTTCCACAGCAAAAGATTCAGAGAGCCTACCACCAAAATTAACTCTAGCTTTCATATCTTGATGCAAAGCCCTGATCATGTTTACAAATTTTCCTGGGCAACCTATTTTCCTTAGAATTAGCCTCAGATCATTTCGATTAACAGTACTGAATACTTTGCTCAAATCAACAAAGCAATGGTATAGAACTAGATTCTGTTCAATGAACTTTTCTTGTAATTGTCTGACAGTAAAGATACAATCAGCTGTGCCCCTGGAAGAACGAAGACCACACTGAGACTCAGACACTATATTTGGAACTATAAAGGTATTTAAACGTTCTAACATTCTGTTATTGATAGGAACCACAAAAAGAGGTACTCCATCCATTAAAACAGTAGATATCATTTAATAAACACTGAGTTTAAATTTGAGCGACTCAGAAGCAGAATTCATGTGGTTCTGATTAGAAGCGCCTGAATATTATCAAGAGATGTAACTTTAAAATTTTTTGCAGCTATGTTTCCTTTTACTTTTTTTCTCATTCCACATTTTACCCTTTATATTTGCAACTCATATTTTCTTGTAATTTCTAACTTTTTCTCAACGTGCAGTCGTGTTCTTTTATTCTTTTACTTGTTTCAGTCATTTGACTGGAGCACCACCTTTAGTCAAGGAAATCGACCCCAGAACTTATTCTTTGTAAGCCCAGTACTTATTCTACCAGTCTCTTTTGCTGAACTGTTAAGTTACAGGGATGTAAAAACACCAGCATTGGTTGTCAAGCGATATTGGAGGACAAATACAGATACACAAACATACACACACACACACACACACACATGCACACACACACATATACAATGGGCTTTTTTCAGTTTCCGTCAACCAAATCCACAGTATGCCATGAAAGATTTTCCACGCGTCACATTCTCAGATGCAGGAAACTATTAGTAAGCCATGTGTGTGTGTGTATATATATATATATATATATATATATATATTAGAAATCTATGAACATCTCAAAGTTTTAGCAAAACTATTGTAATCTATTTATATGTATAAAATCCTTTGTCTCTCTGTTCCCAATGCATTTTCAAACAGCTCAACCAAATCAAATCAAATTTTACATGGTAATACTATCAGACCCCATGATTGTTAACATGTAATTTTTTTGGATTAAAGCAATGCAACATTGGCACTGGTTCCATACTACGTGTAAAACTTGAAGAATAAAAGTGAAAGAATAACATATATATTGTAATGTAATATATTGTTTCACTTTTATCGTTTTATTTTTAATTCTAATCATGGTGATGATGCCACATTTTGTATCTGTCCGTGAATATATGTGTGAGTGTATGAGTGTGTATATGTCTCACAGTGTTTGTGTGTCTTTCCATGTTAGGTACATTATTAAACACACTATGTGTATGTGAGGACTGGTTAATCATGACGACAAAGTCACATTTTGTATATGACTGTGAATGTATGTACGTAAGTGTATGAGTGTGTATATATCTCACAGTATGTGTCTTCCTTTCCGCGTTAGGCACGTTATTAAATATACTATATGTTTCCATTTTATACTTTTACTTTTCATTCTAACCACCACGACCATGTCACATTTTGGATACGACTGTCTATCTGTCTGTGAATGTATGTGTGTGTATATGTCTCACAATGTGTCTTTCTGCATTAGGTATGTTATTAAACATACTATATGTGTGTGAGGGTTAGTCAATGTCAATACGAAATATTTTCTTTTCGATTAAAACAATATAACATTTCAATGAGATTATCTTTCTGTTTACGGAGATGTACTTGCATAGCAAGTGACTTGATCTGAGATCGTGTACTCGGAACATATATATACAACCTTCGACAGAGTAACAGTTATATATGCAACTTGAACAGACACACGTATCAGTACATAAACATACATTTACATGTACATACACATATACACACATGCAGACACTTCTACACACGTACATAAACGCTCACATACATACATACATACATACATGCATACGTATATGTATATATGCATGCATGTACATTTACACATATACATGCATTCATAGACACATATATATTCTTTTCTACTCTAGGCACAAGGCCCGAAATTTTTGGGGATCGACCTCAGTACGCAACTGGTACTTAATCGACCCCGAATTTGAACTCAGAACGTAAAGGTAGACGAAATACTGCTAAGCATTTCGCCCGGTGTGCAAACGTTTCTGTCAGCTCTCCGCCTTATAGACATATATCATGAACTAACTGTTACTTTCTCAGATGCATGTCGAAGTTTTTTTAAGTGAACAGGTCGTGGTTTCAAAGCGACGAAAATATTTTGACACAAATGAAATTTAAACGTTGAAGTGAAACTAACGGTTTTTGTGTGTTCTTGAATGGCTTACAAACGTCTTCCATGCTGCAATCTTTCTATTATCAACAGGACCATTTCATACCACGACGACATCAGATTTTGTATATTACTGTGTATCTGTCTGTGAATGTATGTGTGTAAGTGTGTGAGTGTGTATATGTCACATATGTATATGTGTGTGTGTCTTTCCACGTTAGGTACGTTATTAAGCATACACATCTACACTTACGTATATATATATATATGTAATGGTATGTTACAGACATATGTAATGGTACGTTATTAAACACATACATTTCTGACGACGACGTTGCAGTTTGTATATGACTGTTTATCTGTCTGTGAGTGTACAGGTGTGTATGTGAAGACTGGTCAGAGTCAATACGAAATTTTATTTTCCTTTCCATTATTTTCCTTTCGATTAAAACATTTTATAGAAATAATCTTTCTATTGTCAACAAGGACATTTTATACCTCTACGACAACGACATCACATTTTGTGTATGATTGTGTATCTGTCTGAGTGTATGTGTGTAAGTGTATAAGTATGTATATGTTTCAGTGTGTGTGTCTTTCCACGTTAAGTACGTTATTAAATATACACACACACCTACACGTACATATACATATGTGACAACTGACATGCGTGAATGTATGTATGTGTCTATCTTACTATATGTGTGTGAGGGCTGGCCAGTGTCAATACGAAATTCTATCTTACTATATGTATATGAGGGTTGACCTGTGTCAGTACGAAATTTTATTTTCATTTCGATTAAAACAATATAAAATTTCATAGAGATAATCTTTCTATTGTCAACAGGACATTTTATAATGTCCTGTTGACGACAATGACATCACATTTTGTATATGAATGTATATCTGTCTGTGAGTGTGTGTGTGTGTGTGTGTGTTTCCGAGTTATGTACGTCATTAAAACACACACATATACATATGTTACGACTGACATGCCTGAATGTATATGAGTTCTAAAGGTGAAACTCATGAAAAAACAATGAAGTGACAAGGTCCAAGGTATATATAAAAATACACATTTACTATTTCTATGACCAGTTAATAATTATTGCAGCAGTTGCAAGGTATTTATAATTACATATTTACCCTTACATTAAGAAATTTATCCCATATATATATATATATATATATATATATATAATTCTTTGTCTCTCTGTAATAATTATTGTGACATTTACCGTTAAATTAGCAGTTCCATACATGTGCTTCTATTTCGTCCATTTGCTTATATTTCTTTAATTTTGCCTTTCATCCTTTCGGGGTCGATAAAATTAGTACCAGTTACGCATTGGGGTTGATGTAATCGACTTAATCCCTACTCCTGAATTTGAGGCCTTGTGCTTCCAGTAGAAAGGATATATAAACTATACCATTTTAATCCCGAGCAACGCCAGGTATCTCTGCTAATCTATCTATAAAACATTATGTACTTACGATAAAGGAATCTATCATAGTTAGGATATTAAAATTTATAAACATCTGAAGACTTTGAATCACAGAAAGTGATATTCCATAGTTTGAAATAATAGAATAGGCTTACACATTTTTGGTGAGACGTTAAATAACCATTCTACCGTCGTGAATGCTTATAGCAGCACTGAAGACAGAGTAGGAGAAGAAGGACGAATTCTGCAGAAGTTTCATCTCATTATTTTGGATGAATGTACGATGGCCAACAAAATATCTTGGGAAGCTCTGGATCAAAGCTTGCAAGATTTAAGAAATTTTAAATTATTAATAGGCGGGGTTATCACTGTATTCTTGGGACTCTTTTGTCAGACTTTGCCTGTAATTCCAAAGGGCACTAAGGCAGAATGCTTGAATTCCTCCTATTTGTGGAGACACGTAACAAAAATGAGCCTAAGAACATGAGAGCCATTCTGAAGAATTTAATCAAAATTTATTGGAACTGTCTATATTTAATTTGTAAAAAGTTATACTTAATGTATAGAGTCCAGAGAAACTGAAAACATTTTATTTTGCAATGTGTAAACAATTTCACATCCAGGAGTAGGAGTTTTCACAATTTGCTTTGCTTAGAAATACTATAGCTTTTCTGAAATGTGAATCTTCACAGCTGGTAATAAAAAAAAAACCCAAGAACTTCTAAATCTGACGACTTGAAATTGGCACAGGATCAATAAATATAATCATCACAGCGATTGTTTAATGTATAAAACACCACATCACAATATAAAAAGGTAAAGCAAAACAACTTGAAATTCATCAATGTTTAATGTGAACCTAAGAATTCAGTTCCATTTGGCAATGTTTCTAGATTTTCAATAATTTTATAATGATGAATAAGTTTTTCCGATTTATGCATTTAGAAAAACTGTGGCTTTTCTGAAATGTTTGGTAAATAGAATCTCCACAGATATTAGTTGATGCAAATAAAACGGAAATTAAAAACTGTTGAAATTGGGAAAACACTTATTTTGCAATATTTCAATGACTTTATAATGAGTATTTACATAGCATTATGACAAGAAATATTTTCTTGGAGGAATTGGTCTACGGTTATGTATCGAAATAAGGCAACACTATATTTTTGCAGACTTAACAGGTATCTATTTGTAGTTTTCTTGCAGAAATAGGAGCAAAATACGTATTTTTGAACAAATATTACAGTCGCTAATGTCCACATGTCTACGGTTATTTGTCAAAAAGGAGTAAAGACAATATTTTTGCAGACTTACTAAGCATCTAATTGTAGTTTTCAAGAAGAAATGAGTAAAAAAACCTGCGTTCTTTCTTGAAGGAAGGAATTTATGTCGCTGATGTGCACGCGTGGACGGTTATATATCAAAAGTGAGGTAAAACTATGTTTTTGCAGACTTATTAAGCATCTGATCGTAGGTTTCTTGAAAATATTAGTGTGAAATGCATATTTTTGCGGAAGGAGTTGGTGTTGCTAATGTGGACAAATCTACAGTTTATCAAAACAGAGGTAAACTGCAGACTAACTATGCATCTTTTGTAGTTCTCTTTAATAAATTGCTGTAAAATGCGTGCGTATTTTTCTAGAAGGAATTAATGTTGCTAATGTGCACAAATTTATGGTTATCAAAAATTTTTTGCAGATTTACTAACTAGGTCCTTGTAAGCGTATTTTTTTTTCTTTTAGCAGACGTAGGGAATTGATGTCGCTAATGTGCACATGCCTACAGTTATTTATCAAAAATGAGGTAAAATAATATTTTTGTAGATATGAAAAAATTAATGCGTATTTTTCGGGAAGGAATTGATGTCGCTAATGTGCACATGCCCACGCTTATTTATCAGAAATATGGCTAAACTATATTTTTGCAGACTCATTAGGAAATGTAATCGTAGCTTTCCAGAAGAAATAGGTGCAAAATGTATCTTTTTCTTGAAAGAATTATTGCAAATGCGCAGATGTCGACGGTAATGTATAGAAATGAGGCAAAGCCATATTTTTGCAGATGCAGTAGGCATCCGATTGTATATTTCTTTATGAAATTAGTCTAAAATGTATATTTTCTTCAAAGAATTCATGGCGCTAATGTGCACAAGTCTACGGTTATTTATTAAAAACGCGGCTAAAGTTTATTTTCGCAGAATTACAAGGCATGTAATGGTAGTTTTCTTGAAGAAATAGTTGCAGAATGCGTATTTTTCTTGAAGGAACTCATGTCGCTAATGTGCAGTTACTCACCAAAAGAAGGCAAAACTGCATTTTTGTATACATCTAACCATATTTATTGTCGCTAATGTGCACAAGTCTACGGTTATTTATTAAAAACGCGGCTAAAGTTTATTTTCGCAGAATTACAAGGCATGTAATGGTAGTTTTCTTGAAGAAATAGTTGCAGAATGCGTATTTTTCTTGAAGGAACTCATGTCGCTAATGTGCAGTTACTCACCAAAAGAAGGCAAAACTGCATTTTTGTATACATCTAAC
>NC_069008.1:9194974-9202297 GCF_001194135.2 Octopus bimaculoides | reverse complement strand
GGTCTAGGTTGCAGGTCAAGGTCGAGGTCACATTCAATGTTACAGTCAAAGGTCAACGTGCATTGAGATCAAGTCAAGTTTCTGGATCAAGATAACAAAAATTCAACCTTTGAGGTCAGGTCGCAGAGCAAGGTTCGGAGTCGGGTCGGATGTTTTAGGGTTGAGGTCAGGGTCGGGGCCAAAGTCGGGGGTCAGTTTCGGTTTCGATTTCAAGGTCAAAATCAGGTGTCTTTTTGTTTCGGTTTCACTTTCTCAGAAAAGTATGGAGTCATGGTCCGTTTTGGGTCAGAGGTCTCGGTTAAGGTCGTATTCCTTTTTGTTTTCGGCTTCAGTTTCACTTTTTGAAGCAATTGCGGGGTCAGGTCAGTCTGTTTCAAGGTCATGGTCAACATCAGGGTCATTTTTGTTTTCGCCTCAGGTCAAGGTGAATTTTTCTCTTGGTTTTCTTTTTTCTCTGTCAGGATTAGGGTTAAGGTTTAGTTTAGAGTTACAGTTAGGGCTAGGCTAGTGCAAGGGTTAGAATTAGGGTTAGGAGCAGAGTTAGGGTTAGGATTATAAGTAACCATAAACTTGAGTTAGTGTTAGGTTTATAAACAACTGTCGACATCTGCATGAATTCCTTGAAGAAGAATATGCATTTTACACTAACTTTTTAAAGAAATATACGATCGTATGATTACTATATGTGCAAAAATATGGTTTTACCTCATTTGTGATACACAACCGTCGACATGTGCATATTACCGAGATCAATCCCTACTAGAAAAATACACATTTTTCACCTATATCTTCAAGAAAACTACGATTAGATAGATACCTAGTAATTCTGCAAAAACAATATAATGGCCTCATTTTCAATAAATAACCATACTCTCGAGTACATTAGTGACATCAATTCCTTCATTTGAAGTACGCATTTTACAGTAACCTTTTCAACAAAACTTGCACCTATTTTTTCAAAAAAACTACAATTGTAGTTTGCTTTATTTTTGATAAATGACACTCGACTTGTGTACATTAGCGACATCAATTCCTACACATGCCTACAAGTTCAGCTTCGTTTCTATTAAATAATTGTGGACATGTATGTGCACATTAGCAACATCAATATTTGTTCAAGAAAAATACTCATTTTACAGCGATTTTCTAGGAAAATACATTTAAATGTGTGCAAAAATGTAGTTTTGCCTCCTTTTTGATAAACAGCTGTAAACTTCTGAACATTAGATATTTTTGCACACATCTAATCGTATTTTTCTTTAAAGATAGCTCCAATATGCGTATTTCAATGCATTCAAGAAAAATACGCATTTTGCAGCTATTTCTTCAAGAAAACTACGATTATAACCTAGTAATTCTGCAAAAATATAGTTTAGCCTCGTTTTTAATAAATAACCATAAACTTCTGAACGTTAGTGACATCAATTCAGTCTTATTTTTTTACCATAGCCTTCTCCACATTAGCGACATCAATTCCTTCCAGAAAAATACGAGTTTTGTACCTATATTTTCAACATATCTGTGAAACTCCCCGAAAGTATGGCTTTCCGTGATTTTTGATAAATAACCGTAGATGTTAGCGACATCAATTCCTTTAAAATAAATACGTCTGCAAAAATTCTGGCTTTCTATTAAATAATACATAACCGTTGACAACTGCGCATCAGCAACATTGATTACTTCCATAAATATACGCATTTTGTACCTATTTCTTCTAGAAAACTACGACTACATGACTGCAAGAATAAATTTTAGCTTTTTCCTTCATTTTTCATAAATAACCGTAGAGTTTTAAACATTAGCGACGTTATTTCCTTTAGAAAAATACTCATTTTGCACCTTTCTTCAAGAAAAATACGATTAGTATTTCATTCCTTTTCTCAAAATTTTCCTATTGCAAAGTTTACCAAATATTTCAGGAAAAGACAACAGCATTTCTAAAAAAAAACAGGAACGGAAAAACATAAACTCATTTACATATTGTAAAATAAAGTGTTATACCTCTCACTCTTGAGATGTTCTACGTTCTTATGCCTTCAAACTGTTTTATGCCTGTAAACACTATACTCAAGTTTATATTAAATATCTGTGATGTTTGTTCAGCTTCATCTTTTTAGATTGTGGTAATATTGCAAAATAAAATTGTTTTCCCACTTTCACCATTTTTGAACTTCATTTTTGTTTGTATCAACTATCTGTGGTGATTCTATTTACCAAACATTTCAGAAAAGAAATAATTTTTCTAAAGGCATAAAAAGTAAAAATCTTGCTCATCATTACAAAATTATTGAAAATTTTGAAACATTGCAAAATAAAACTGATTTCTTAGGTTCACATTCAACATGGGTGAATTTCAAATGTTGTCGGATTGCGATGATGTGGCGTTTTATGCCTTCCTGTAAGAAAAGCCACAGTATTTCTGAAAGAACATAAAAACTCGTTATAATGTTACAAATTAAAAGTGTTTTGTCACATTTATATGGAAAATAAGTGTGTTCTGAGGTTAAGATTAGACGTGCCAATTGTTTAAGTTGTCAGATTTAGAAATTCTGGTTTTTCACATTCTGATTTCATCTATTCTTCTAATAACAATATTGTTACTGAGTAGCATGGCTTGAACAACTTTGTCATTTTTTTCCAGGACTATTTTAAGAAATGCTGATATTGATGGTTTAATTAAATCCTCTCCAATAGTATGAGTATGATTTTTTTCCACATTTAGCAATGAGTAATGAAATTTCATAACTAGCCTCAAGATTACAACAGGTGTGCAGTAAACAGAGACGTTATTGTTGATCTTTTTGCAAATTTTTCCTTTAAAGACTTGAAGTAATTTGAATCTGAATTTACATACACACTGTTTCGTCTTCAAATGTAACTCAAGACAATTTGGTTTCATTGATTCGTTGGTGACATAAGTCACTGAAAGGTGACCGTTCATCGTGGATAGCAGGTATAAATCCAAATTTTATATATTGATGAACTTTTCTTTTTGCACTACTCATTTTATGCACAAAGTTTGTGACTGAAAGAAATAAAATTTATTAATAAATCTTTCCAATATGTTGGTCGTGTTAATAGAGCTTGTCAGCTATTTTTTCAAATATCAAATTGGGACATAAAGGGTTTATATTCCAAGTAATTAGAATAAATCTGAAAAATAATTGAATAATTAAAAATTATTTAAAGAAATATTCAAAACAAAAATTTCTGAATAAGGGATATAAATGTCAGCACACTTTTTTATGCATACCTACATACTGTATGTGCACACATACACTTGCAGAGACTCACTAGAAAACAACTCACTGTTAATACTTCATTCTCGAATTGACCCCTTTGTCTATTGGTATAGTAAACAGAAAGTTGCACGTTCATTGTGTACAAGAGGTGTAAATTCAACATAACCCTACGCATGCCCCACCAAAATATTACCATGCCCTACATTGGGAATCATGGGTCTATAAGGAGACAGTCTCTCTGTCTGTCTTTCTGCCTTTTGATTAAGATTACAAAGATTAATGTTAGTTATTTTCATTCGCAATATATGCATTTTTTAAAAGGAAGTAAAATATCTGAAAATTGGCTATAACAATGTAGCCTTCCAGTTTCATTGCTTTGAAGGTTTGATGTGGGGAGAAAAAAATTGGAGAAAAAAGTTACAGGGGTTTAAAAATCAAAGAAACTGAATAGTTTTAGCCAATAGTGAGACAGAAATTTCCTGCGTTCAGCAGAGCGGTGTCAACTTTAAGGTTGTACCCTGTGAAATGTATAGTTTAGCATCTGACCTGGTGATTGTAGGTTTCTAAATAAACAGAAATACCTAATAAAATCAATATGTATCATCTTATTGTTTCTTTTGTCGCTTCATTGATTGTATTTTTTAATTATTTTTTAAAATTTATTATATTAATATATTTGTCTGCATGTGTTTACTTTATGTGTATTTCAGTATTATGTATACCTGTCATGTATTTGTGTACATCATTAATATATAAGTGCAAGTGTGTGTGTGTGTGTGAAAAGGGGGCATCTGTCTCCAAAATTCCAAAGGTGAGTAAGGTTTTCATGCTACGATAAGAATAACACTGGTCAACAAAGAATTTGTCCCAAGGAAAAGAACACCTGCATCTCATGCAGAATTCAAAAATGATGTCAAATTATCTGTATCACCCGCAGTTTCTCCGTTCCACGATATCCCGCTCAGTTCCTGTTACGTGGGCTAAATTTCAGTTAGCTGCTGAAATGTGAAGCTAACAGTTTAAGAAATACTCCTAATTTAAATGTTTAGGAACAGAATTAACCTAGTGAAATCATAAATCCAGCTATCTGGGTCAATGAGTCCCAGAATTATATAAAATGAAAAATATTTAGAAATACAAACACACAGAAGCACAGAAAAATATGTAATATACTAACAAGCAAAAAAATTAAAACAAAACATGTGGCTGGAAGAATCTCGTGGTGTGAAGAATCAAGTGTGAAAAGTCAACATAGACAACAGTGAACCACAACACAGCATGCGGTTGTCATGGTAACAAGATGCTAGTGCCACGCTGTCTGTTGATTGGCTAAAATTACTCAAATTCCCAACTTTAGTTCCAAGTAACATCAGATTCTTTAATTTATGAGATAAAGTAATTGGTTGATCATAATCAAATTCAGAGTTGCATCGATATACTAAAATTGAAAGCAACCTGAGCAAAATTAAGTGGGGGGCTCATTTTGTGAATGAAAAAGACTTAATCCAAATAAGGAAATAGTAATTTTCCCCTTGAAAAAAAAATCATGTATCCATTCAAGTATAGGGAGAATTTCTCTCTTTCAAGTCCAAAGCACTCTGAAAGTTGCATAAATGATTAAGGAGAGAAAAAAGAAAAAAAAAAAGGACGTCATCATTTTCAAATTGATTTGTTTTTTCTTAAAGGAGGAAATTACTATTTTACTTGTAATCTTTATCCTCTTAATCTTTATCCTCTTAATCTTTATCCTCTTAATCTTTATCCTCTTAATCTTTATCCTCTTAATCTTTATCCTCTTAATCTTTATCCTCTTAATCAAACGGCAGGAAAACAGATTTTGAGTTTTAATATAATACAGATAGAGATATATATTTATGCAGGTACATATTTACGCGAATCCAGGTAAAAAAGTCACAGAATAAAGTTACAGGGGTTTTGTCTGGGAGAGTTTTGTTCTAGGGGGTTTTGTCCAGATCCCATGAATTAATTGTAACTTTTTTCCCTAGCCAAAATTGTGACTTTATTACTGATTACCTATTTACGCACATACCTACAAATATCTGGATGTTGCTTATGTCAGTGCTTGCATACCTGTACATACATGGTCACACATGCATATGTACATAAAGATATACAACCAAAGGCCTTGTTTCAGTCCCCTCCACTTTTCCAGGAATGGGGGAACAAACTATATTTTGTCCGTCCTACTTTTTTCCAATTAAAAAAGAAAATCCCACTAATATATCATACGTATGTATAATACATATTTTTATATGTTAATTATGTGAATATATTTATATGAATATATATAGATCTTAAGTTTTCAATCTGTATTGAATTTTGTTCACTTGATATTTACATCCATTTGCTAAAAATTAAAGATCAACTCATCAATAATTTGAATGAGAATTCTATAACATTTTTATATGTATTGGTTTCACTAAGTGAATATAGATAAATAAATAATACATTGTTTATCAAACTCACAATGGAAATGCAGATAACTTTATTTTCTACGCCTGAATTTCAGCTGCTTCCCTTTTTTCATAGTATATATTAGGTTGTCAAGAAAGTTCTTGCTGTTTTTAACCTTTAAATTCAGATGCACATATCTCAGCTCAAGCAAAACATTATTAATTGAAATAAACACCATCAGAATCAACAAGCTTCTGCCAATGTGAAACAAGTAGCAAAAAAATTCTGCGTTCTGGTGGCAATGAAGTCGTTGAAGGCGTGTTTGTCATTGTCTTGGTTTTTTAAGCATTTTTCATGCAGGAAGTTGTCGAGATGCTTGAAGAAGTGGTAGTTGGTAGGCGAGAAGTCTGGTGAGTATGGCGGATGAGGCAGAGTTTCGTAGTCCAATTCATTCAACTTCTTTTCTATTGACCAATGCTGGCTGTTGTTGTCGGAGTTTCTTATGTATTTCATCCATTTGCTGACTACTTCTCTGCTGTAACGGTTTTACCTGGATCCAAAATGCTGTGACGGATGAGACCAGCTGCAGACCACCAAACAGTCACCATGACCTTCTTTTGGCTTCGGGAAGTGCTGTGGAGCTTCGTTGGCATCCAACCAGTGAGCTGAGCGTCACCGGTTGTTGTAAAGAATCCACTTTTCATCGCAAGTCACAATACGGTTGAGAAATGGGTCATTCTTGTGTAAAAGAAGGGAAGATGACACTTCAAAACAGCGTTTTTTGGGTTGTCGTTCAATTCATGCGGCACCCATTTCTCAAGTATTTTTGTCTTTCCAGTCTCTTTCGAGTGGTTGGAAATTGTCGTATGCATTACATCTAATTCAGAAGCAAGCTCGCGAACAGATGTGTGTGGATTGGCTTCCACTAAGGCTCTTAGTTGATCGTTGTCAACATCCGATGGCCGGCCACTATGCTTATCATCTTCAAGACTCTCGTCACCGCTACAAAATTTCTTGAACCACCATTGTGCTGTACGTTCATTAGTGGTTCCTGGGCCAAACACATTGTTGATATTGTAAGCTGTTTCAGCAGCTTTTCGGCCTAGCTTGAACTGGAATAACAAAATTGTGCGAATTTGCTTTTTGTCCATGTTGTATTCAATGTTCCGGAAAAAATGGCCTAATAATTCAAAAAGAAAAAGAGTAACACAATTAGATAGAGCAAAAAATGGGCTTTAAAATGGTATATAAAGTCAAAGTAATTTAACGAAAATTAATTTGAAAATGCATCATTTAAAACCAAAATTAAAAATTCCGCAAGAACTTTCTTGACAACCTCAATTGTATATAATATCTTCAATTTTCATTGATCATGACACTTATAAAAACCATCACCATTTTCAAGTGAGCTTTTTCTGCACACGCTATATATATATATATATATATATATATATATATACCATTTATCATCATAAATATAAGGGATTAGCAATTGAGTTGCTTCTCCAACATACTGAAAATTCAGAAACAGCAGTCAAAGAACCACTGATTCTAAACTACAAATTTTTCTCTAAAATGGATGCCGATGAATTCGTAAGTGCCTTTCTTATCGTTGATTTTTGGTGTCGCATGGCCAAGGATTACCGTGAATTTTTTTTAGAGACAC
>NC_069008.1:9181781-9191394 GCF_001194135.2 Octopus bimaculoides | reverse complement strand
TTGAAGAAGGCGGAGGTAGTGAGAGAGTTGGAGGGGGGGTTGATGGAAAGAGAGATGTCGAGGAAGTTGACAGAGGTGTCAGAGATGGTGGAAGTAAAGTCAAGAGCGGGGTGGAAGTTAGAGAGGAAGGAGATGAAAAGGCAGAGCTATATATATATATATATAGGGGGTCCAACAAAAGCCCCATGGTTATATTTTTCGATTTTTTTACCTTTTACTTGTTTCAGTCATTAGACTGCGACCATGCTAGGGCACCGCCTTGAAGAATTTTTAGTCGAACAAATCGACCCCAGAGTTTTTTATTTTTTACTTGTTGCAGCCGCCCATGCTGGAGCACCACCTTAAAGAAATTTTAGAGGCTGCATGGAACCCCCAATTTTTTTTTAAATGCCTTCCAAACCACTTCTGTGATATATTTCAATTTTTTTTTCTTCTTACTTGTTGCACCACCTTGAGGAATTTTTTTGAATGATTTTCAACCAGCACCTGAAGTTAAGCCTAGAAGGTCTCTCCACATGCTAGAAATAACAGCCAAATTTTACAAATGTTTCTTTTTATAATTTCACGTAAACAAAAATGGAAATCGCAGTTGTAAACAAAAAATTATTTTCCAAAATTCCAATTTTTAAGTAAACAAAATGGTACTGGTTGGTTATTTCATGCCCATTAAAAAATTGGATTATCTCCCCACTGTTTTATGGTTATCTCCCCCAACTAAGAAAAAAAAATGGAAAAATTAGTAAACATGAAAAGTGAGATGAAACATTGTTTTGAATCTGATGCTATTTTTATTAAAAAAATCACACAAAACTGAAAAAATTAATAAACATGGAGACTGAAAAAATTAAACATCTTATTGAATCTGATAACATTTTTATAACAAATCATATCATGCTTATTGAGGAGGCCAAACGTGAACATGTTGAAGTATTGAATCAAAAGGATCTGACTCATTTAATCCAATCTCTTGTCACCACATGAACTCACTTTTTCAGAGGGAAGATAACCCAGTTTTTTAATGGCAATTTTTTAATGGGAAGTGAGATAACCAGCATAATATATTCAATCGAAAAGCAGTGTCAAAATATCTATGTTCCTCGTGTGTTTCAATTATTTTCCTCGTTTGTAGAATAATTTTAAAGTTTGAAAATGTAAATAAATCAACCATAACATCAATAATAGAATAACAACACAAGACTATTTACTACTCAAAGTACATATTGTCTGAATTCTAACAAAAAGGAAAGCATTTACTTCAAGAAATGTGTGGAAGCATAAAAGCAATAAATATGTTTGAATGACTAGACCAGTGGTTCTCAACCAGGGTCCATACAAGATTTTGTTGGGGCCACAGAACAAAATAGTAATTGAGGATCCACGATAATAGTTTAAGGTCCCCTCAACAAACTTTGCTTTTGGTGCATGTATTGGTATTTGTTGCAAGAAACAGCTAGGTTTCTTTCTCTAGCATTTTACATAGTTCAACCTACACAAGTTAATGTGCACACTAGGAATTTTGAAAGAAGATTCTGTAAAACTAGTTTTTAAATATCAAATGGCTATGGGAGTCTACCAGAACAAAGTAGTAATCAAAGGGATCCATAGGTAGAAAATGGTTGAGAATCCCTGGACCAGACCTTCAGCAGCTGGAGAAAGTTCAAAAGGTCAACTTATTCTCATTAATCTAACCCTATTATTATCATCAGCTGCTGTAGAAAGAGGCGCAGAAACTGGATGAACCGTTTATACTCCCCTTTCAAGAAATTTAGCTCACATAAGTCCTTCTATTGACTTAACTATTTTTTCACTCCATTTAGCAGGTATTTAATCAATTCTTGGAGTTATTAATTTCATCGCAACTATTATTAACATACAAGAAAAGAAAACAAAAGACTTTAAATATATATTTTAAAATGCTGATTTTTCTGCGACCAAAAATTCTTCAAGCTGGTGCTCCAGCATGGCCACAGTTCAATGACTGAAACTAGTAAAAAGATTTTTTGAAAATAAAAAAACCGAGGGGGTCATTAAAAAAATTCCAGAGATTTGGCTGTTACTTCTAGCATGCGGAGATACCTTCTAGGCTTAACTTCATGCGCTGGTTGAAAATCATAAAAAAAAATCCTGGGGTCGTTACATTCAACTAAAAATTCTTCAAGGTGCTGCCCCAGCATAACCACAGTCTAATAATTGCAACAAGTAAAAATTTAAAAAAATTCTAGTGTTGATACATTCGTCTAAAAATTCATATGTATGTGTGTGTCTTATTACTTTTTCTTGAGATTAATTTATATTTGGGACATTTTAAAAATTAATATAAATATTATCTTCATAATATAAAGCAAACATCACAATATTAAAGATTTGTTATAGAATTCAATCTTAATAAATATTCCCTTTTTAAGAAAGAGTTTTTTCAAAGATAGTTCAATTGGGAAGAGTCCATTTGCAAACACACATACACATTCATATATATATATATATACATATAAATTACTTGTTTATGGATTTCTCTAGGTTTCTCGCCATAAAGGGTACTTTTGTGGCGTATCTTCAGACCCTAAAACCTCTTAAAATATTGAGTGGGAAACAATATAAACAGTATTGTTTCCCCCTCCATATTTTAAAGAGGCCATAAACCAACAGGTTTTAGGGTCTGAAAATATGCCATAAAGGTACCCTTTATGGCGAGAAACCACAGTATCGACCAGACCATCAGATGCTGTTATACACCACTAATTACAATACACTTCCAATTTTTTCTTGGTGGGGTCCAAATCATTTAACTAACATACAAATATTCATAAAACAAAACATACAAGTCTGCGCGTATACATACATACATACAAAAATGCCTTGCTGTTGGTGTAGAAAATACAATGAAGGAGCCTTTGATCTAGGGTATAAAACTGACTGATTGACATACATACATACATACATGCATGCATGCATGCATACATACATACATACATACATACATACATACATAACAATACATCCATTGAAATAACATTCAAATCCTGCTGATTTTGGTGGGTATCCTTTCAGGCCAGATAAAATAAAATACCAGTCAAGTACTGGAATCAATGTAATCAGCCAATCCTTTTTCTAGATTTCCGGTCCTTGTTGGTTTTATTGTTGTTGTTGACAATGCTCTTGGTGTTGTTACTGTAGCTACTTATATAAATTACAAATATGTTACGTCTAGTTTAATACTGCAATTATGATGAAAGGATTGCTATTTGCTAGAATAGCTGAGTGGTTTCAAAAGTGAATCCATTTCTTAACATTGTCATTCAAATCTTAAACTAATTGTTTTCTCATCTCTGCACTCAGAAATGAATGTGGAAAGTTGATCTCCTGTTCTTTCTCAGGGTATTCTACAGTTAACTCTAATAACACAGGGAAGATCTGTTGTTCTCAGTGGTTCTATTTCAATTAGCAAACATAAATATACAGCAAAATATTAAGTCCATCTCCTTCGGTCACTTGGCCTCTGGCCAAAGAACAGGCATGCAAAGGTAGGTCTTTTATTACACTGTGTAACTCAATGTTTGTCCTTGGGTAGCAACTGTTATTTCTTATTTGCTTACCCTTTGAGTGAATAAAAACATTTCCTTTAAACTTTATTTATTCAAACCCCCAAAAATTTCTCAACACATGACTGTCATACTCCTCCACTACTTCTGCTCATCATCATCAGAGATGCACATATCATCACCCACTAAGGGACATGCACAAGTGGTTATGGTCAAGCAATTGACAAGTAAATCTGAGACAATGGGAAATAGGTCAATTCAAAACGTTGATATCCAGGCAACAAATGCAAAGTTTGAAGGGAATAATACTCATTTCCTTTGATTTCTAGATACAAGGAAAAGAAAATAATGCTTACTGACCAATGACAAAAAAGAAATAAAAATTTTGTCACACAATTTTGTTATCTCTAGCTACCTATTTTATATTGTAACAACTAATATTATAACCAATGTAAATAAATGGCCATCTTCATAATTAATATTGTTCTGTTTTTCAATCATTATGACATTAAAACATCATTGTCATTATATACACACACACACTTATGTGTATATCAAGTGTTACTGAACCTAGTAACCCACATTATCAAATGAACAATACATGCATGCACTTATTTTGATGATAATACATCCATTGAAATAACATTTCATTGTCATCTGTTCTTTTGAAATTGTTTTTTCAACTGAAAACAATTTTTCAGAAAATAGCAATCCTTTCATCATAATTGCAGTATTAAACTAGACGTAACATATTTGTAATTTATATAAGTAGCTACAGTAACAACACCAAGAGCATTGTCAACAACAACAATAAAACCAACAGTATTGATGGTATCAATTATCTATAATATAAGCACAAGGACCAGAAATCTAGAAAAGGGATTGGCTGATTACATTGACTCCAGTACTTGACTGGTATTTTATTTTATCTGGCCTGAAAGGATACCCACCAAAATCAGCAGGATTTGAATTCAGAACCCAGATTGTTGGAACAAAGCCATTAAGGATTTTATCCAACATTTCAATGACTCAGTTAAAGCTGGCACTCTGTCAGTTACAATGACAAGGGTTCCAGTTGATCCAAGCAACAGAACAGCCTGCTTGTGAAATTAATGTGCAAGTGGTTGAGCATTTCACAAACACATGTACCCTTAAATTGGTTCTCAGGAAGATTCAGCATGACACAGAATGTAACAAGGCTAGCCCTTTGAATTACAGGTACTACTCATTTTTGCCAGCTGAGTGGTTTGGAGCAATGTGGACCTTACAATTGTGAGCTGAATATCCCCAACCACTAAGCTATGTACCTTCAGTTAATCCTAATGACTCAGTTGATCCTACCAGCAATAATAATGTTTCTCTTAACCCTTTCCCTTTTCAAAGAATCTTCACAAGTTTGTCCTAAACACCCATACTTGTTTTCAGACTTTTAGTTGGCCCTTGATTCATCTGCCCTGAGTAATACAAAGATCTCTTTTCATAAGTCCCAAGTTACTATAGTGATTAAAAATAAATTGGGAATGTGTATCATAATATGAGGTACAGAGTCCAGGAGAAGATTGTACAATTAAATCAGCCTAAGTACTTTCTACAATACTAGCAACAATAAGTAAAAGTAATGGCAGTAAACACATGAACAACAGTAACGATCTCAGTCAGAACAAAATGAACATTGAATACAGATTGTGCTCCAGTATGGCCTTAGTCGTAATGCCTCACAGAACTAGAGGAATTAAAGAACTAACAACATAACATCATCTTTAGAAGGTATAGAATGCCTGTGCAGTTGAATAGATGCACAGATTTGATGTATGCATCAACTGTCCAAGTTACACATGGTACATGAAGACTTGGCATGTAAAACACAAGCCATAGAAGGGATTAATCATGTCAAAAGCTTGGCATGAAAGTACCGACTTTGAAGGCTATGTCTATGCAATTTAAGAATAAGAGATCCCCACCAAGTACCTACATCATAAAAGGCAGAAAACATTGACAGACAACAAATAAAGGCTTTGCATGACCAAGACTGAAGACATTGACCACATTATTGCCAATTGTAAGAAAATGTCTTCCAGATATCTTCCCACAAGGTATAATGTGGTGGCCAGAATTATTTGGAGCAAAGTATTGCTGAATTTTGGATCTTGGAGAGAAAATGCAAATCCTTAATTCATATGGTTACGATATCTTGGACGTTCATTGTTCAAATATCAGCAAGATCTTAAGATTTAAAGAATGATGGTTAAAACGAGATACTTTCCTTTACAACCTTGTTACCAATTCAGTGGCTGATCAAAATTTACTCTAAAATTAAAAAGAGGGAGAGAAACATGCATACAGTCACACACACACACACAGAATTTAAGCTAATATTAAGTCAGGTTGAGATGTTGCCTAAAACTTGAACTGCAACTAAAAGCAGGGACACATCATAGCTGCCTAATGATGATTGGCTATAGACAGTTTATCAACTGAGCAGGTACAAGTATAATAGATTAAAAGTATAAATAGGCAACAACTATTACCAGGTTAGACTATGACATTTACATATGAGGATTATGTTGTTACATCACTATAGATCCTAAAGAGGAAGTGAGATGATCTCTTACAGCTGTTTCAAGAATAGATGCGCAGATGGTATATTTTCCAGCAAAATGCACAATAACTAACCACAGAGCATATAGCCATATAATATTCTATTCCATTATCAGAGGGAGAATGAGGTGGAGCCTTAATAGAAAGCTTTAGTGAGATATAGGGAAAAGTTAAAAAGGGAAATAGGTGGAGAAAACAGGGCCATAATGACATGCGGATAGACAGAAGCTAGCAATCATGACAAGGAATAGATATACAAATGTTTAGTTAGCAGAAGATATATAGAAAGGAATATCTGGTGTCAATATAGATCATGAAGAGTGATGCTAGGTAGTATTGCATGAAGATATTGTGGTATAGAGGTGACAGCAAGTAACATGTCATTGGAAGATAACGGGGGTAGGATAGTGCACAAGATTAAGTATCTACAGCAGTTTGGTGTGGTGGTCAGTGCAATATGCAGAGGATGAAAAGGGTTTGAAGAGTAATGCATGAATAAGGTTATAAATCAGTTGACCACAATGAGGCGCTGAGGGTAGTAAGTGCATTTTAGATGTATGCACTTTTATCTTTTACTTGTTTCAGTCATTAGACAGCGGCCATGCTGAGGAACCACCTTGAAGAACTTTTAGTCAAATGATTCGACCCCAGTACTTATTTTAAGCCTGGTACTTATTCTAACGATCTCTTTTGTAGAACAGGGATATGAACATACAAATAAAGTTACAGGGATATAAACATACCAACACCAGTTGTCTAACAGTGGTAGGGAACACACACACACACACACACACACACACACACACACACACACACACACACACACACACACACGCATATATACGACAGGCTTACAGGCTTCTTTCAGCTTCTGTCAACCAAATGCATGCACAAGGCTTTTGTTGACTCAAGTCTATAGCAGAAGACACTTTCCCCAAGGTACCATGCCAAGCCATGTGGTTGGGCAGCAAGCTTCTTATCCCACAGCTACGCCTGCACCTATTGATACTTTGTTGATAGTTACCAAAATAAAGAAATTATGAATTGTAATAATTAGGAATTAACATTTAAAATTTGAAATTCACTGGGGAGCATGCATGTGAGTAGAAAATGAGCAAAATCAAAGCAATCTTAAAGTTTGTACATTGGCAGAGAATATCTAAAATGGATGCTAACATGTTATGAGGTTGCTAGAGAATAATATTTGGTCAGATAGTTCTGATTGTAATAAAAATTATGGAATATGGAATCGTACAGAGTTTGAGAAAGTGGTGAATTTAGAATAGGGAAGCAAATAAAGATGTCATATAGGTATATAGAATGGTAGCCATAGGAAGATACGATGAGTAAAGAGGTACTAAGGTGAATTAAATTGGTATATGATGAACATCTATTCTATGAATGACATTCAAAACACAGCAGTTAGATTTCTGATAAAATCGGAACATTTTAAAGAATCTGCAGATACAAGTGGTAAATGCTTCAATTTGTCTGTTTAATAATTGCAGTGGATTGTGTAATAAGAGATGTTTGAATTCTTTTCAGCACAGAGAAGTTTTGCCTTGGTAAGGAACACCAGTATTGATGATAGACCAATATATGATGCACTGTTTTTCTTAAGATTGTGTTTGTGGTTAGCTAGTAAGGAAGATTTATTGTGTTTAGCAGATATAAAAGAGCTCAGGTAGGTTTTGTTTTAGCATTCAAAATTGACAGTGACACCAATATGTAACGACTGTGCAACCAGGAGAGGTGATGAGGAATGGCTCCTTTAGCACATCGCATGGTCGATACAAAATAAAAAACACGAAAAGAGGATAAATGAGTATAAGTGCCAAAAAGGAAAAGAGACACAACCGGTAAAAGGTTTAAGAGAATGTTTTGTTGATCTGTCAACATGTTTGTCTGTGTGTGTGAGTGCAACATAATAAATTGACTATGGTGCTGCTACACCAGTCATTGGGTATGACTCCTTCATGAACCACCTGGTTTACAATACAAGTGACTAGATCATCACCCATACAACCAGATATTTTGAGCATCTCAGTGGTGATTCCTGAAGGGCCGGGGGCTTTCCCTCTCTTCATATCCTTAATTGCTTTATCTATCAAGGTACTGTTGATTCAGGTAGCTAGCTAGATATACCTGTCTCCTAGCTTCCCTTCTGGCTATCTGATACAGTTTCCTGTTGCCCCAATTCTTCCAGGTTCGTTTCTTTGTTTCATGTCTGCATGTAACAGTTTATGAAGATTTTTTCAACTTTAATAAATGCATATGCACACACACACACACACACACACACACACACACACACACACGCGCATACACACGTGCATGCACACATTCATACTGCAGTCAGTTGTTACTTGATAAGCCTTCTCCATAATGGTCGGTTTTTCGCTTGGGTTTGGCTGGTGTAAAGTCCCCTCTCGACCCAGAGTAACGTGGTGGTAACAAGGATGTAGACGGGGCTATTAGACAAAAGAAACAGGCTTGGAAGGACTGGAAGAACGGTGGTAGCAGGGAATTGTACCAATCTGCCAGAAGGGAAGCTAGGCGACAGGTTTATTTAGCCAGAAGGGAGGCAGATAAGAAAAGATTTGCCAATGTTCTGCGCCGTGAGGACCAAAGACTCGAGGTATTTCGTGTTGCAAGACAGTGTAGGAGAGAGAATAGTGATGTCGTAGGAGAGAAATGTGTTCGCATGGATGATGGTACACTTGCACTAAATGAGGCTGCAAAGAAAGAGGTCTGGAGATGCCATTACGATAGATTGCTTAATAAAGAGAGTGAATGGTAGAAAGAGAGTCTGCCGTATGTCGACCCAAAAGAGGGACCAGCTATCCGAGTTGACAGTACCAGGGTAGATAAAGCAATTAAGAGTATGAAGACCGGGAAAGCACCCGGCCCATCAGGAATCACTGCAGAGATGCTCAAAATATCTGGCAGTGTTGGCTACAGCCTAGTCACCCGTATTACGAACCAGGTGATACACGAAGGAGTCATACCCAATGACTGGTGTAGCAGCACCATAGTCAACTGCTACAAAGGTAAAGGTGACGCTTTAGATACTAATAACTACAGAGGCATCAAGCTGTTAGATCAGGTTATGAAAGTTACGGAGAGGGTCATAGAGTCAACCTAGCTAAAACCAAAGTCCTAATAAGCAGGAAGGTAGATGGCCCTGCTCAGTATGCAGAAAAGGAGTAGGTAGTAACTCTATAAGATGTACCCAGTGCAAGCTATGGACACATAAGAGGTGCAGCAATATCAAAGGCAAGTTAACTAGGAAGTTAGTTTTTGTATGTGGCAGATGTTCAGGTGCAATAAACACTGTAAACAAACAGGAAACAACTTCTATCTCATTCCAGGGAGAAAAAACTAGAGGTAGTCGATAGCTTCCGCTATCTGGGTGACCAAGTTAGTAGTGGGGGTGGGTGCACTGAAAGTGTAGCTGCTAAAATAAGAATAGCCTG
>NC_069008.1:9167492-9180377 GCF_001194135.2 Octopus bimaculoides | reverse complement strand
ATACAATATGATTCCAATATGTCTTCGGACTTTTCCTATATTTCTGACAAAGAGCTCCGCTCGAAACATTAAATCCTCTTTCTTTTCTTTCCTTTCCTGAGCGTCCAATAACACTGTACTTATTCCACGTCCTCGCGTTGTTGTTTTTTCATGTTTTTTTCTTGCTTGTTTATGTTTGAATCGACTGTTCAAAGAAGACTTCAAAAGTATTTTCGGTTTGTTTTAGCGTTTTCGAAAGTGCCTATTTTGTTTGTTGAATTATTTTTGTTTGCATTTATCGTTTCAGTTTATTTTGTTTATTAAAGTATTTTCGATGCTTACTGAAATTTGTAGAAATGGGCACTTAATGAAAAAGAAATTGGTGGGGAAGAGTGTTTGCTGGTGGTGTAGTCGCAAATGCTGCTGTGAGAGAGTGTCTGTCTGAAAGGGAACCACAAGCTATCTTTCCAGTTTGTTTACATACTGCATAACAGTTTGTTTCCGCAGTGATCACTTCAAACAAGCATGCTGGAAAAAAAAATAATAATAAGTCTTGGTTTCACTTCCTGAGAAAGACTGTGGGTAGACCCTGTCTCCTCAGAAAAATTGTTAATAAAACCGTTTTTAAAGTTTTTACTCCATTGTCACATTTGCTTTCCAAACTGTAATATCCTACTTGTATCTTTCAATGTATCCTGCTTGAAAATCTATTGCACAACTGTTGTATAATTTCAACCTCTGCCTGAACTCTGTGTACTTCCTGGCTGCATGTTGTGCTCTTGAGCAAGACACTTTATTTCACATTGCTCCAGTTCCTTCAGCTGTAGAAAAGAGTTGTGACATCACTAGTGCCAAGTTGTATATGCCTTTGCCTTTCCCTTGTATAATATTGGTGGTGTGGAGAGGTGAGGCTGGTATGCATAGGCGACTACTGGTCTTCCATAAATAATCTTGCATGGACTTGTGCCTCAGAGGGTAACTTCTAAGTACATCCCATGGTCATTCATGTCCAAGGGGGTTTTACCCTTTTTATGTATCATATAGATGGGCTTTCAGTTTTCCATCTACCAAATCCATTCACAAGGCTAAGACTTTGGTCAGCCCAAGACTATAGAAGAAAACACTTTGTCCAAAGTGCCATGCAGTGGGAGTGAATCCGGAACCATGTTGTTGGCAAAAAAGCATTTTGCCACCCACTCCTGAATATGAAAAGAAAAGAAAAAGAAAAGAAAACAGTAACAACTTGTTTGAGTAGGAAGCAGTGGTTGACCTACATAAATTTGTGAATAGTGTAGAGTGAGGAAGAGGGATGGTAATACTTTTGATTATGATGGTGAAAGCTAGATGGAAGAAGATAGAAATAAAGAGGCAATCAAACTGAGGAATAAAAGCACACATGCATGAGCAGGCACACACACACTCAAACACAAGCACATTCATTAATACATACATGCACACACACACATTGCATAATGTTTACAAGTTTTCCCCGTCACATCTATAAAACTAACTCACATGAATAGAAGCCATTTTATGGCAGCCGCTTACAAGGAACTGCCCTGAACAAGTGTACTGAAATCCAAAGAAATATTCCAGTCAGGAATTGAAGCCCAGACGTTTTACTCTGGTAAAAATTTTTGTGCATTATTCCTCATCTCTTTAATATAGAACTGTAAAAATTATTGTCATAACTATTTTAATTCTCTTGATGAACTGATAGAATAGCTACTTGCACTGGACATAATTCTTAGCAACATTTCATCCATCTTTATATTCTGTGTTCATATTCTATCAATGCTGATTTGCCTTTTATCCTTTCAGGGTCAATAAAATAAGGCTAGTATTCTGGTTTAAGCAACCTATAACTAGTTTTAGATCCTTTTTATTTTCTGGAATTTTCAGAAAATTTTTGCCAATTTGTGTTCTACACTCAGGAATTCATACAATTATACACACAAAAAAAATTTTGTGTGTGATTAAAGGGAAATTTAGCTGTTGTTTTTAGCACATCTCACAACCACCTAATACTGTCCTCTTTTCATCGTCACTCTGACATGTCATCACCATCATTTAACGTCCGCTTTCCATGCTAGCATGGGTTGGACGGTTTGACTGGGGACTGGCGAACCAGCTCGCTACACCAGACTCCAATCTGATCTGGCAGAGTTTCTACAGCTGGATGCCCTTCCTAACGCCAACCACTTCGAGAGTGTAGTGGGTGCTTTTTACGTGCCACTGGTACAAGGGCCAGTCCGGCAGTACTGGCAACAGCCATGCTCAAATGGTGTTTTTTTTACATGCCACCTGCACAGGAGTCAGTCCAATTATAAGCAGTCCTCTATCCTTCATATTTCATCTGCTCAACAGGACTGAAAAGTCAAACACACACTCATTACTGACATCTTACTAATACTGAAGCATTGCTGAGGAAAGCTTGTAAGCATTACAAAGAGTGCAGACAATTTGTCATCTATATATATATATTTGTCATCTATATTATAAACATGCATAGTTTCCAAGTTGTATAAAAATATTTGACAATTTAAGATAATACATTACGATATATAAACGCACAGTATGATTTAACATATAATGGGTAAATGTATACGATATGATATGATATTATAAATGTACATGTATTATATTAAAAACGTGTACATTAGAAAAGGATATGTATATATACCATATAAAAAAAAACGTATAATACATCACATGGTTGCATGTGCAGTGAGAGCTAGCAGCGACCTTCATGGGGCAGTGTGCTGAGTGACATCACTGTGTTTACTTTGCAAGTTGTGAAATTTGTGTCTTTGTGATCACATGTATGCTGTAGTCTGCAATTTTGTCATGGACAGGAACAAAAATTACCAATGTGAAACATTGAGCATGCTTTAAAAGCTTATAGTGAGAAGGCAATGGGTTGTACGCAATGTTTTGAGTGGTACTGGTGCTTCAAAAGCAGAACATCTCTAGAAGACAATGAGAAATCTGGAAGAAATGCCTCAAGTGCTCAGAAATGTGATGTTGTGCATTGAGAATTTGTCCCCCAGGGCCAGACCGTCACTCGAGAGTTCTACTGCAATGTTTTGAAGCATTTGAGGGAGAACATTTGGTGAAAGCAACCGGATCTGTGGAGTAGGAAGAATTGGATTCTTCATGACAGCAATGCACCCTGTCACCAAGATTTCCTCACTTGTTAGTTTCTTGCCAAAAACAACACGGTATCACTTCCACACTTGCCCTATTCACCAGATTTAGCACCTGTGGACTTCCATTTCTTCCCCAAAATGAAAATGCAACTCAAAGGCCATACTTTTAACACCATTGTTGAGATTCAGAGTAAATCACAGAAGGTCCTCAACTTGCTTAGAGAAAAGGACTTCCAGGCTAGATTCCAAAAGTGGCAGGACCACCAGATTCCAAATGTGGCAGTAATGTAGTAATACACTGCACAAGGTGTCTATTTAGAAGGAGATGATATTAAAACTTAGGTATTTAAGTTATATTTTATTAATCCTTTGAGCCCTAACCCCCTGAACCTTATTTGACCTGGCTTCCCAATGTACTCCACTGGTAGAGTGGAGCTATGGTATAGAGAAAAATAAATCATCCACCGGTAAACTGGTGTTACGGGCTCAAATGGTTAAACATAACTAGTCCAGGAACTTTTTGATACTACTTTGTACTTTCAAATAGTAAATAAATATTTGTCTAGTAACACAAAGAACAAACAATACAGACCCCTCACAACGATTATGAAGATACATGACTTTCAGAGCATAATTTGTAGGATTTTCTAATGAAATAAATGTACCTGATAGACTCACTAAAATGTCAGGAATAACCTGGAGATTATACAATAATCAAAGAAAACCTATGCATAACATACAATAGTTGCAGTGACAATGTACATGAAAAATATATTCAGTAATAATTCCAGTATACTTTAATAATGCACCTTGTATTCCTTTCAATAGCAGCCAAATCTCCCTTAAACTACATTTAAAGAGTGAAATAACCATCTTCAGAAACTCTACGCACGCCTCCCTTCATTAAACTCTATTCCCACCTGCAGGCCATGTTTATACTTATGCATATATACTATAGTAATATGTGATACAGTGGTATAATATCAATGTAAAATATACTATCTTAAAGATAGCATGTTTGTACTAGTCTGTCTGTATGTATGTATGTATATGTGTGCCTTTGTGTCTGTGTTTGTCCCCCAACACTGCTTGACAACTGGTGTTGTTGTGCTAATGTCCTGTAACTTAGTGGTTTTGGCAAAATAAACTGACAGAATAAGTATCAGGCTTAAAAAGAAAGGTACTGGAGTGAATTCATTGGAGAGAGGTGATTCTTGTTTATTTTCCAGTTGTATAAACTGGCTCAATGTGATATGAAGTGCCTTGCTCAGGGGAAAAACATCATGCTGCCCTGTCCAAAAATTGAACCCCTGACATTACAGTCATGAGCAGAACATCATAATCACTAGGCTAAGTGGCTTAACAATATTTTATACATTTCTATGATTTATAATGTTTTTATCTCATCAATGCTAATTTCTAATTATTTTTCTAATGAAAAGTTGTTTAAATGTTGATTAGACTGCTTTATAAATGGAATTATCTTTTATCTTTTACTTGTTTCTGTCATTTGACTGTGACCATGCTGGGGCACTGCATTGAGTGGGGGAAAAAATTCATATTTTATTTTGCTTATACTCTATAAAGGCACATATGCTTGTTTCTGAATCATGTGGTCTTTTATTCAGTCCCTTGTGTGGCACCTTGGGCAAATGCTTTCTATAGCCCCAGACTGACCAAAGCCTTGTAATGGATTTAGTTGATGAAAACTGAAAGAAGCCTGTTATGTGTTATCGTCATCATCATCATTTCTTGTCTGTTGTCCATGCTGGCATGGGTTGGGGGTTGGACAGTTTGACCAGGGCTGGCCAGCTGACGGGCTGCACCAGACTCCAGTCTGATTTGGCATGGTTTCTACAGCTGAATGCCCTTCCTAATACCAACCCCTCTGAGAGTATAATGGGTGCTTTTAATTGCCACTGGCATGGGTGCCATTTGCGGGACACCAGTATCTGCCACGACTGCAATTTTACTTGGCTTAATGGGTCTTCTTCTCAAGCACAACATAATGCCAAAGCTCTCTGTTATTCGTCATTGTGCTTTTCATGTGCCACCAGCATCAGCCAATTTGCCTCCATGAGGCCTTTACCTAATATATGGTACTGAACATTGACAATATATTAATCAAAGTGCACAACTTTATGTATTCATTATGCCCGATCTTACCAATCGGTTTTGCACTAGGGGTTCAAAGAAGTGTTAGGTAATAGTCCGAATATGTAGCCCTGCACTCTTCAGAGGTAGCTGCTATGGAATGAAATATGGCAACTGCTCTCTATTGTTGGAGATGAATAGGCATATCCAGCTTGTGATTGCTGTGAAAATTTGTGTGTGTGTGTGTGTTTGCATATGTGTGTGGTGTTGGTTTGTTTACATTCCCATAACTTAGCGGTTTGGCAAGACAGACCAATAAGTAACAGGCTTTAAAATTTGTTTGACTAAAGCATTTAAGGTGGTGGCCCAACGTGGCCACAGTCCAAAGACTAAAACAAGAAAAAGATAAAAGATGCTTGAAAATTATGAAGTAAATATCTTCTTCAGATTTGAATATTTTCAAGAAAATAAATGTTGATTTTGTTCATATTTCATTATAGATCTGCTTTTACTTAGCTTGACATGTCTTCTCAAGCGAAAAAAGACAGACAAAATACCAAAAAAAAACATTTTTTCAGGTGTGCTAATGATTCTGACAGCTTGCCACCTAATATGAATTTTAAATTAAAGGAAGAGGAAGACAGCTTCAAGATATCATCACTCAAAATGAAAACAGCTTTAACATATTATCATAAGCATAAAGATGAAATTGAAACCTTGACAGATGAAGTTTCAGATGAAGTTTCAGATGAAGATTCACAAAAATTGCAGAAGCAATATTCCCATGACTTAAGAAACAATAGACATAAAAAAGGTGACCAGAAAAAGCAGGAAATAGTTAAAGTACCAAGTATTTTGCCCAAAGCTGGATACAAGCTAACAATCGATGAATGTGCAAACAATATGAAAATGTTGGAAAACAAAAAGGATCAATTTTGCAGTTACTTAGAAAGTGAAGGATTAAATAAAGAACTTTTCATACAAGATCTTATTCACACAATAAACAGATTGTTTAAAACCAATTCTGATGATTATATTGTTCAGAAAGAAGTTGCCTCTTTTCTTGAACAATGTTTTGACTTATACACAAACAGCAACTCTTTCTCACACAAGACCATTGTCATGCAAAAGCCGTTGAAAAAGTTTCGGCCACTCTCACCGGATGTGCCCAGAACATTAAATTTCAGTGCTTCAGATAAAGATTCTCCAAACACAATTTCAAATATTGTCACAATCGAGGGCGGAATAGTGACATATTCACTACATTTGATGACTTTATCTTGTTCCACAACAGATGGTGACTGCAATGTAGTTCATAGTCCTTCTCCAGTCACTGACCTTACCAGAGTTGATAAACAAACTGTTATGGCAACGATCCCATTCAGGAAAAAAATTATCATTATTAATCCTTCTAGTTGTCAAATGAAAACTTTTCATTGTGGCTTTAACAAAATTTTTTATGTGAAGAATTGTACCTTTTTAGGTATCAAATTGTTTAGTAAAACAATATATCTCGTAGACTGGGTTCATAATACAGTTGAAAGCATATTCAGTCTGAAAGACGACCCTACAAATATCGCCGTAGGAACAAATGATAGTATGTTAATAACATTTGCCAACATAAATAGAATTGCTTGTTATAATTTTGAAGGTCAACAGTTATTTCAGTTATATAGCCATTCTCTCACTGCTCCAACTGACCTCACTGTTTACGACAACTATTTTTATGTTCTCCAAGGAAATATCATTTATAAGATTTCATCTACAGGTAGTGTATCACAGAGAGAAATTGGGATAAAAGCTCGATATTTTTCTGTAAGCACCAAAAATATTTTCTTTTCTGATTATTTCGGTGTTGGACATGTTGTTGGGAGAAATGAAGACTTTTGGCCAAGGTTAACTTGCTCACAGCAGAAACAAGCCCCTGTTTTGAACAATCAAATTTACATTGATGACCCCTACCATATTAAAAAGATTCTACCTATGACAAGCTCTTCTGTGTTAGTTACTTATTGGAATCTAAAAGCTATATTATTTGCTGATAATGGAACAAAAATTTGGAGAAAATCATTAACTTTCCAGTTCCAACCTACTGACTTTTGTAGATTGGACTCAAGCTCATTTCTTGTTCTGTTTAAAGAAAACAGGAAAATTCAATATATTACATGCCCTGCTGATTGTCCAGTACTAAACCAAGGCCCCATGATAGACGTCCATGCTCATTACATTCAAATGTGTCATATAGTATCCAATAAGTTTTTGGCTCTAACCACTGAGGAAAACAAAGAGGTACATATTCTGTTGGTTAAGGAGAATGAAGTTGTTATTGAAAACAAAATTTCATTAGAACATTATGATGTCAGCATTGCTGCAACTCCAATCAATTTTGTTGTTGTAATCAAGAAGGAACATAAACTGGTATTTTATTCAATTCACTGCAAAAAGCTTTTCGAAAGGCATCTTGATTTCAATGGCTATCCTCATCATATCTTCACCAATAAAATTTACTTCTATGTTTTCTACAGTAGAGAGTCAATTGTCATATGTTATGATATATATGGAGAAGTTAAATGGTGGCTGCAACTTCCTTCAGCTACTGTCTCTACTATTGGAGTTGTCAAAGGAACTATTTGTGCAGTGGACTCTAACCTCCACAAGATCCTTTTTTACAATTATCGTGAATGGTCAAATTGTTGTCTACACTCAAGAAGTCCTTATATCAGAAATCTAAATATACGATACAGTGCTGTTGATGAAAATGAGAAAATTCTCATCTCTCAAATATATCATCTGCCGAACAGACAGGTGGTTGTGTCTGATATAAATAGTGAGTGTTTGTTATATATTTCTAAAAGAGGACAGGTTGTGCATACATTCTCTCTGCCATCCTTAGCTACAGATATATGCCGATGGGATAGTAGCCAAATGGGAGTGACATTACCACTTGAGAAAGAATTATGGATTATTGGAAATTTATCAAAACGAGTTAGAATTATATCATTAAGCCATTCCTATGTAAAGGCCTGTAAACTTAGTGAAGGTCGAATTGTTTGCTTTTGTGATAAACCATATCATTTAGACATTGTATCAGTTCAAAAACACAACCAAAGTGAAATAATTTCTACAGTCAATATTCCCTTTTTGATAAAATCATTAACAATAGAAAATGAATCACTGAATCTATTAATTGTTGCTAAGAAGAATATATTTGTGTACAATACTTCATCAAAAATGGGATCCAGTCCCTTACACTCCTGTTTCAAAGCTCAACATTCTCTGTATGGTGGATGTATTGATAAAAAATTTATTTATCTGATCGATGAAAGCCGTATGTTTGCTATAAATGACCATGATTTAGTGGTGAAAGATTACGTTACAAATAATCAGCTGAATATGTCCCTTGACTTATTAGATGTTTTCTCCAGAAAGATTTGTGTCAGTGAAATGCTGACTTCTGCATTGTATATCGAGGATCTGACAGTTTCCGATAAAGCACAAGAATTTTTGATACCTCTTTGTTTGGGAGACAAAAAGCCAGTGGCTGCTGAATGTTCAGTTATTACTGAAAATAACTTAATTGCTGTATACGACAGAAATAATAATAGCATTAAATTAGTAACTTTTGATGGTCAACTTCTTGACTCAATCCATCTGGACGTTCTCCTTCATCATATGTGTCGCTGGAAGTCAAACACACTGGTTATTACAACTGATACAAACCAACTTTTAACATTAAAGACAGATTTTCCATTGTCCTTTTCAACTTACCAAACAGAAAAATGTTATAATTGTATTGCTTCTTTGTCAGACAATCTATTTGTTTGTGACCATGGTATTGAGAGATTTGAGAAATATACTCTGTCTGTGATCCATATCAATGAAAGACAGTCAGCCATTCAAATAGAGAAAGAAATAGACTTAACTGGGATCAAATCCTCCAGTGACTTCTCACATATTACAGTTATTGCTAATGATATCATTGTTGTCTGTGGTGATGCATTTACCTATTTTCTAAACTCTGATGGAGAACGTTTACATTCATTTAATCACCTTTTTCCATACAACTGTATGACAAATGATGGTATTTATGTGTACATTCCTATGTGGAATGCCACCAGTTCACATACACATGTTGTCTGTTTGTCGCAAACTGGTGAATACAAGAAAATATTTTTGAATAAAAAACGTTCTGAATGCAAATTCTATTTCAACAATATTAACTGTAATGGTCCAAGGTTTGCTGGAAATAATGAAACATCTTTATATGTTGAAGGCTTGTTCAAACTTAATCGAGAAAAATTCCATGTTTGCCGACTACAGACTGACCTCTATTCTGTTCAGGTAAAAGATATAGACATTTCTGTTGATGGTAAGACAGTTGTGATTGAAAAAGCCAATCCTGGTAATGTTAAAATGTTTCAGAGAAATGGGAGACTGTTATGCCACACAAATCTTGGAACAACACTTGGTGGTGTGTGTTTCTCAGAAAAATATATCATGGTCACAGCCCCTGACAGAGAAGAAATATTTCAACTGAATCGAGATTTGACAATGCATAAAATTTGGCAAAGTCTTGTACCTTACGGTGTAATATGGAGGAAAGTGAAAAACATCTACTGGTGTGCACATATTAACTTGACTGAATATCATGCAATACAGATAGACAACAACAAACTGAATGTTCTGGAAAGTGTGTCATTATTGAAGTTTGGTTCTATTCTTCATTTCCCTTCCAGTAAAGTTCAAGCAGATAATAAAAAATTCAGTCATGAACAAAGTAAGGAATTGGAAAACAGTGAATCAGGAGGCACATCAGAGGATATAATTTACAAAGGTAGACTAAAGGTGAGATGTGGCAATTACATCGCATATAGTATGTCAGGAAGTGATCAAGTAGCAGTCAGGAGTCTGCCTCATAGAACAACAATGTTTCCTCTTCCCTTAACTACATTTGGAGAAGAGGAATATAGAATGTACAGATATATTAAGCCAGTTGTATTACAAAACAATGCCGTTGTGTTCTTATTTAAAAATACTCTTACAATGACCACAACAGAAGGTCACGTAATTCAGCAGAGAAAAATAAATAAAGTCCCACAGGACATATGTTGTTGGACAGCAGAATGTTTTGTAGTTGTCTTTCATGAGGAGAAACAACTAATGTTCTTCAAAGAAGATCTGTCTCTTTTAAAAACAATCGACACTAAGAGAAACTACAACATGATTTATAAAAAGAATGAAAATCAACTGGTGTGTGCGTGTGATGTTAAATCATGTAGAATTAATTCATATGTAGACGTGCTTAACATCAATGATGAAACATGTGATTACAGTCAGAAAATTATTATTGAAGACAAAGCTATCTCAGCAATTGGTGTCACATCAAGTGAAGACATTATTGTTATCAAAGACAAGAAAGTTCAATGTGTTGTTTGTTGGTACAGAGGAGGAGGAGATTTAGTTAGGAGTTTAACACTACCATTACTAAAACTACCATTTCAAGGCATTTCTGAACGGCCACTGACCATACATGGTGAAAATGTTTTCATAGCTGATTTAAATAAAGATATTTATCAAGTTTCTTTATACAGTAAGTGCCAAACTTTACTCAGTTCTGATGATATTGAAGTTCGTTATGTCATGGCCTTATTTGCTTCAAACAATTCTCTTGTAGTTATTGGAGCTCTTGGAGATAATACTTGCTGTTTCTTTAATTATGAGAGATAAGTTCTGCAGCTGGGCTGAAAAAGCTAAGAATGTGAGCATCTAATCAAAAAGTCATTACATTTATCTATGAAATTGGAATTACATTTAAGAATTTCAAGAGTTTCTTCTCAGCACAAACATATATCATATGAAGTGTATTTTGGGAAATCACCATAACTTTTCTACTACTAATCACTCCGATTTATTTATACAAGAGCCCTGATAAAGATTCTGATACCATTCTCCTTCTAGTTTCAATACCAATAGACACAGACTGATATAGAATGAAAACTGAAATATGTTAGTCCAGTCACTAATGGACTTATGTTTAATTCTTTGATAATTAAAATAAGACTCAGTCATTTCTCAATCCCTAACAAAATTTTTTACAGAATGCATACAAATACATGAGAAATACTGAGAAAATGTTGAAAATGTGTAGAATTCTTATATAAATATCATTCAACAACGGTAATAGTTGAATAATATTCTTAACTTAGCTTTTTTGTCGCAGTCTCACTAGTTATTCCAAGCAGTCTCACTAATTTAGTTTTAATCAAAATCAAATTTTATTTTTTGAATTATGCTTGACTAGTGATAAGCTACATTAGACATAAAATATTTAAAAACTGGTGCAGTAGAACAAATGTTAAGAGAAAAATGTATAGACCAAATTGGCTAACTGACGGGAAGTAATGCCCAGCATTTATTTATTTATTTATTCTATTTACTTAGGTTTCATTGCTCTTTTAAAATTACGATTTAAGCATTGTTGTCTCTTAAATATTTAGAATCTACGATTATGAAGTCTCTCTCCTGGCTGTGGTACTTATCCATTTTCTTTGACTTTATTCAAAAAATTTTCTATCGCTCCTTTCAAAATTACGATTTAAGCGTTGATGTCTCTGCAATTTATGTTTAAACAGCCTTCTTTGATTCTGTTTCAAAAGCCCAAAGAATAAATCCATCATGATGTGCTGTTTGACTGGTCCCCCCCTCTCTCTCTCTATATATATATATATATGCCTTTCTCTCGCCATGCCTCTGTCTATCTCAATCTCTCTAAATCAGTCTCTCTCTCTCTCTCTACTCCCCTCTATCGTAGTTTCCTTAAGGATTCAGGTTCCGGGTATATAAATAAGAAATCCCTTCTAAATTGTCTCAATCTACTCTCCGCTGACATAACTACAACGAAGTCTCCAAGATTATGTTGCAGATAAGATAGATCTTTATTTTACTCTACAGCCTCAAAATTTTTCTCAAACTTTGCGTTTCCCCACTCCCGTCTGTTCTCCATCATTTATCTGCTTCTCTCCATGAAATTCAATTGAACTCAGTTTTTGTCTTAAATTCATACTTATTCATTTTCCTTACTTTATTCAAAATCTTATCGCTCCTTCCCTTAAAATTACGATCTAAGCTTAGCCATCTTTCCTTGTACAACGGCTTCCTAAATTCATGCTATTTATTTATTTATTTATTCTATTTACTTAGGTTTCATTGCTCTTTTAAAATTACGATTTAAGCATTGTTGTCTCTCAAATATTTAGAATCTACGATTATGAAGTCTCTCTCCTGGCTGTGGTACACCCGCCCTCTCACCCCCTCCACCGGAAGTTCATTCCTGTCATCCTCGGCTGTCTCCTGGAACCCATCTAGTGGCCTCACACCATCCCCTCCCCTACCTTTGGGTAGCGCATAAAGTTTGTGTAATGTTTGCAGGTTGTAGGTACTGTTTTGCTTATGAATTCTGCCAATTGCAAGCTTTCTTTTCAGGTACACGACACTGCTTTTCCCCTTCCCAGGCTACAGGCCCACACCCCCAACACCCATACTGTTAGGATTGGCACTCTCAATGTCGGCATGCTGAAAGGTAGATCTGGTGAAATTGTTGAGATGCTTGAACGGAGACGCGTGGATATGTGCTGCATCCAGGAAGTAAGACGGAGAGGAGGTT
>NC_069008.1:9166785-9167293 GCF_001194135.2 Octopus bimaculoides | reverse complement strand
TGGTCATGTCGGACGCCGTGCTGGAGGCTTCCATGGCATACATGGAGGCTATGGCTTCGGTTCCTGCAACGAGGAGGGAACCAGACTGCTGGAGTTCTGTGATGCAATCGATCTTATGGTCTGCAATACCAACTTCAGGAAACCTGCCAGTCACCTAGTCACCTACCGATCTGGCAGACACTCTAGCCAAATCGACTACATCCTCGCCAGAAATAGGGAAAGAGGGCGGCTTATAAATGCCAAAACCTTCCCTGGCGAAGAATGTACCCCACAACATAGATTAGTAGTTAGCAACTTCGGGATCAAGGCAAAATGGATGCCCAGAAGCAGACCGGCGTGGAGGAGAAGGGTGTGGAAGCTTAAAGACCCTCCAAATGGACGAAGATTTAGAGACATGTTACTCGAAGCATTTGACGAAATAGAAGGGGATATAGCATCATACAACGTGGAAGACAATTGGAGATTTCTGCGGGACAACCTGCTGAGAGCCACTGACCAGATCTGTGGC
>NC_069008.1:9158229-9164439 GCF_001194135.2 Octopus bimaculoides | reverse complement strand
TATATTGATATTAATATGAAAGAGAAATGTTAAAGGAATATATTGGTAACGGTTTCATAAAATTTTATCCATTAGAAAAAAGATATATAATTTTAATTCTCAAATTTTTGTCAATTTTTTTGGTTTTACTATGAGCAGTAATGAATCATGTAGTAGTGCTGTTCAGAAAAGGCAGATGACAAAAATAAAAATATTTTAACAGTCAATTTTCATTATTTTTAAATTTTCAAACATGGAGTTAATTATTTGCATGCTAAAAATGACTTTATTTATAATCTGTTTATTAATTTTATAGTAAATATAATATGATTAAAATTTTTATTGCCTTCACAGTGTTTATCATTTTACAAAATTAAACTAGAAAACTGGACAAAACAGAGAACACAATTGAAAAAATTGAAAAGGAAGAAAAAAGAGAGAGAGAAAAAAGGAAAACAAAAAAAAAGAAAACAATTCACCACCTTGGGTTGAAAAGTTGGGGGCACTGGGAAACCTTTCTAATGACTATTGATTGAGACATACCAGCACACTTGCAGCATTGTAGTGGGTGATGGCAAGGCTGATGTGCTAGAACAGCCAAGCGCCCTCATGAGCCTCACCAGTTACCTCTGCAAGGCAAGTTGCCAGTGAAGACAGGAATCTCACAGTAAGTGGTCCAACCCCACCAAATGTCTCAAATGCCACAGGATGGAAAATGTAGTTGTCAGACAGATCATGGTTGTTCCACTCGGCTGCAGAAGCTGTGGATCTTGCCCTGACCACATCATCCAGGATGCGAGAAGAAGCAAAGCAATCACTAACTGTGACATCCTAGACAAAACATCTCTCTTGTGACCAGGGGCACAGGGTGAGGCTGTCAGGTCTCTTCCCATCACATCTGGACAATCCAGATGGTTCCAAGATGGAGGGGATGTTTGCTTGAGCCAAGCTCCTCTTGAGTATCAGGTTCAACTCCATATGACATGTGAAGCGACCAGCAAGAAAGGCCACGGAGGCCTGTGGAATCTAGGAGTCTGCCACAACAACAGATCAAACCTGTGCATATGTCAGCTCCCACTCTGAGGGCAATGGAGACACGAAGTTCATCCAAGCTGAGTAGGCCACCAACATTAGCCACGGAGATGGCATCAATCCAGTCATCTGAGTATTTGGTACTAGCAAACAGTAAGCGGCATCTTGAAAACTGGTCCAACAGGATGAAGAGGGAGTTGAAGGTGGCCTTCAAAATTATGTTGTCCCAAGCTCTCAGACTCCGACAGTCCTCCACCTTCTCAGGAGCAGACAAGCCCAATTCCCTCCAGTATTGGAGAGCTTCATCCAACTCCCTGTTGGAACTGGTCCATGCTGGAGAGGAGAGAATGTTGCCCACCAGGGTAGAGCAGGCATGGGTGGAGGAAAGGAAGCAGGAGAGAGAGAGAGAGAGAGAGAGAGGGACGAACACTTACGAAGACCTCCAAATCGCTTGGGCAATGCAGCCAGATCGTGGGATGTTGGAGAGAGTCTGACATTGACTAAGCATTTGAGTCTCTCAAAGATTAGGTTGTCGAAGCATTGGCAGCACGATGGGAATCGGTAAGATGAGCTGACTGAGTAAATATAGAAGCTTAGAGATCAAGAGGTAATTCCTAAGTATGTAAAAACCTTGGTGGGGTTCGATAGCTTCAATATTTTTCAACAATTGCTCAAGGGCAGCCACCTTCAACTGGAAGATGGACTCAAAGGCAAGGTTAGTGATTGAAGCACCTAGAGAACACCAAGCTGATGGGAGAGGGACTGCAAAAAGGTCAATAGTTTGGTTGATGTTGATGATCCAGAGCTCACATTTGTTCAGTTCATCAAAGTTTTGGGTAATTTTTTCATGACACATTAGAACCATGTGCAGATTAAAAGAATAAATAGGCATATTGCCTGTGCATGTGTGTGTGTGTGTGTGTGTGTGTGTGTGTAAGTCTAAAGGAGATAACCTGTCCTCAAAGACCCTGGAGTATCTATTATTTGGTGACTTACTGATCAAATGACCAAAACAGGTTCCTGCTGCCTCCCAAAAGGTAAAGAGTTAAATTTGTTTTTGGCTTTAGGATCTAACGAGATGTGACGTCTATGGGGCTATGTCTTTTGTACATGCAAAACCATTGGTCACTCAATGACCAAACATACACTTAACTACACACACACACACACATACACACATATATATATATATATATATATATATATATACACATATATATATACACATATATATATATACACATATACATGTATGTAATGATGATGGCTGTTCACTTGTGACAGAGGAATGCCATCACTAGTTCTATAATGCAAACTTTCTATTTCAAGGTGATCTTCCATCATAATTCCATGTAAATTCATATCCCAAGCAATTGTTTAATAATCCTTTCTATTATAGGCACAAGGCTTGAAATTTGGGGGGAGAGGTTAAGTCGATTATATTGACCCCAGTGTTTTACTGGTACTTAATTTATTGACCCTGAAAGGATGAAAGGCAAAGTCGACCATGGCAGAACGGTTGTTTGATAATGACAAAGTTATGTTACTAAATTTTCATTATTTTCAAAGCTAATTGAAACACTAGCAGTGTATTTCAACAAAAATATACAAATAAAAAGGATTAATAGTTTTAGAAACTGTTTCTTGTTATCTATTTAAACATATCAAAGATGAACTGTTCCAAAATGGCTGTTTTTCTCAACAGATTTTTATTTCAGAATAAATGATGATCTAATTCACTCAGCATGTTTCTCTATTTCAATGATCAAAATACAATCAAATTCTTTGACTATTAGATCCTTGCTATGTTTATAACACCAATACCATCAAGAGAGCCCATAACTGGCACTTCATTGGTTATGACATCAATTGTTCAAGTTGATCTGACAAACAGAACAGCCATCTTGTGAAATTAACATGCAAGTAGCTGAGCATTCCACTGACACATGTACCCTTAATGTAGTCCTCAGAGAGTTTCAACATCACACAAGGCTGCCCCTTAGAAATCCAGTACTATCCATTTTTGCCAGCTGAGTGGACTGGAGCAACGTGCTTTCATAGAACTCATTATATATATATATATATATAAAATTAATTGCAGAATAAAACCATTAGGTCATCGAGCCATAAACCACAAAACCCCAAAGTAGTAAAGGGAAGTAAAAATTTTATACATATCAATAAAATCGATAGCGGTACATATATAGTGGAATAAAAAAATATATATATAGAGAAAAAAATTATATAGAAAAAAACAATAAAATAAAATAAATACATAGGGAAACGTAGTAAAATCGTTCATTCGTTGAGATTAATGGCTAATAAAAGAAGTTTAAGTTTAAATTGTACGAAAGTTCATTACTTCCCTCAGGACAGCAAATTTAGCAGGTAAAATCCATACACAGGAATACCGAAGTACACGGGACAACATAATAACACAACATCCAATGTGTAACAAGGTAAAATCCATATTTCACCATCAACGTTATTTAAGTCCAAGAAAATCAAGGCACACAAGCCGATACATTAAACCAACATCCAGCAGGTAACTTCGGTAAAGTCAATCCATAATTTAACATCATTTACAAAGGATTACAAATATAGGTCGGACTAGAAACACAAAACACCTATGGCCATTTCGGGGGTACATCACCGTATTTAGAGCACAATAGAGCACAAACTTTTCAGTGGCTGCAAGCATATGTGTACACACACCTGTCACTATAGCTGCTCACTATGACATTAGCGTGCGCACACACACACACACACTCACACTATTCACACAAACACATACGAACGTTTAATACCACAGACACACAATTAATATCACACACACGTAAACACACACAGTTACCACCACACACAGACACACACATACTCAGTTACTGCCACACACACATCACCACACATATGTGTGCATGCACACACATACACATACATACCAACCAGTCTTCACACTCTCCTGTCCCAGAAAGCACTTTCTCTTTGTCCTTCTGGTCATTCCAACATGTAATTACACATCAACTGTTGGCGATATTTTTCTTCCTTCTCCCTTTTCCTTTGGACTTCCCTGTTTCCTGTTCTCAAAGAAGAGCTATGCTCGAAATATAAAACAACCACTCCTTTCCTTCTCTGAGTGTCTTATTGATACTTTGTATGTGCTACGTTTTCAGGATGTGCTTTTTCTGGTTGTCTTTTTATCTTGTTTTTGTTTATCTTATATTTGTTTCAGTCATTTCACTGTGGCCATGCTGGAGCACCGCCTTTAGTCGAACAAATCGACCCCAGAACTTATTCTTTGTAAGCCTAGCACTTATTCCATGAGTTTCTTTACCAAACCGCTAGGTTACAGGGACGTAAACACACCAACACCGGTTGTCAAGCAATGATGGGGGGATAGACACAGGCACACAAACATACACACACACACATATATATATATATACACACGCACACATATATATATATATGATGGGCTTCTTTCAGTTTCCATCTACCAAATCCACTCACAAGGCTTTGGTCAGCCCGTGGCTATAGTAGAAGACACTTGCCCAAGGTGCTACACAGTGGGACTGAACCCAGAACCATGTGGTTGCTAAGCAAGCTACTTACCAAACAGCCACGCCTGCACCTTATATATATATATATATATATATATATATATATATACACGTGTGTGTGTGTGTTTATGTATGTATGTACTACAAGAAGGTCACTCTGGTTAGCATTTGTTGACCTGGAGAAAGCTTTCAACAGGATCCTTCAGTCTGTGATCTAGTGATTTCTGGAAAAGCTACAGATAGATACGGAGGTTATGAGGGCCATGAAAGCCATGTACTGACATGCTGTCAACAATGAGTATAGCAATGAGTTTAGTGTGCAACCAGGAGTTCATCAAGGCACAATTTTCAGTTGTCTCCCATTTATCATAATTCTCCAGGCCATAATAGAGGAGTTTAAGGCTGGCCTCCCATAGGAATTATGCTAATCACCTCTTTCTTATAACTGAATTAGAAGGGAAATTCCAGGTGTGGAAATGAAACTTAGAATCAAAGGGCCTCAAAGTCAACTAAAAAAAAAAGCAAAAGAAAACTGACAGATCTCTGCTTCCATCAGTAAAGGTAGAAAAGGTGTGGGTAGAAATTGCATACAGTGTACTGAGTGCAGACCATGGATTCACAAAAGAGGCAGGTTAAAAGAGTAAGTAGAGTATATATGTAGCAGATGCACAGGAGCAACAAATAATAAGAGCACATGGGAAATAAATGTCCCAGAATGCCCAGGAGGCTCCCTAAAAGTGCTAGACAGTTTCTGTTTGCTGAGGAATCTGATTAGCAGTGGAAAAGGAAGTTCTGAAAGTATAGTTGCAAGAATAAAAACAGAACGGAATAAGTTCATATCATTTACAGGCGACGCTGCACACATACTTTCGTAAATACATAGATACAAAGCACACACACACACACACACACACACACACACACACACACACACACACACAGGTGGGTATGAGGAATACGTAGCTTTAAGGTGAGAATAAGCAGGTGGCTTTTCTGCTGTCTATTGCAAAGAAACATTCGCACACTGACACGCACACATACATACATATATATACATACATATGTACATGCAAACATACATGTCTATTATATTTTGAACTCATGATTACCTGTGTGCACATTTGTGAACGTGTGTGTGTGTGTGTGTAACGTCTTATAACTGTGTGTCTCTCTACTTTTGTAGGATATTCCTTGTTGCTGTCACATATTGTGAGATTTTAAAACTACGTCAAAATTTTCAAATTTGGTATATTGAAATAATTTTCCATGTTAAATTTTGTTATTTATTTGTTCCAGAAAAATTGCAGAAAAATGTTACTGAGGTTCAAAGTTTAATCAATTTTACCTAATCAGAAAACAGGATTTGTAAGCTAGCAGTTTCTGCATGATAGCTATCACGAAATGAAAGCAAAATCATTAGGAGGAAGAATTTCTATTAAACAAACGAAAGCAGAGCATTACAACAACCAAAGTTGTAAGAACTACTGAAGTTTTAATGAATAAAGTCATGTGAAGTGGTCAAACAAATACGTAAATAATTTAAATATCCTCAACGAAGTATTTTGGTGAAAAATTGCACAAATCTGTCCTGATCAAGAGGCCTATCTGTCAGGGAAGGCATGCTCTAACATGGAATAAA
>NC_069008.1:9155390-9158070 GCF_001194135.2 Octopus bimaculoides | reverse complement strand
GTGTGTGTGTGTGTGTGTGTGTGTGTGTGTGTGTGTGTGTGTGAGTGTTGGTGAAGTGTGAAGTAATTGCAGGGAACCGCCTAAAAATGTAAATGTTGTCATATTGTTGACTGTTTGAGAGTCGTACAGAAGGGAGATAGTAACATGTCCATGGTCCTCCGATGCCCACCAAATGGGGGTTGGTGAGAAAGAAAAGCTGATCTTTGAGCAGGGTCTGATTTGTAATGAAGCTTTGTAACACCGCGAGAATCAACCTTTTTACAGCTGATTGTTGGGAGTGTCAAGTGCACTGCAATGAATATTAAACTACACCTACTTAGATATTACTGACGAAAAGGCAAAAATTTTAAAGAAATTAGAAAAAATTATAAAATTAGGAAGCAAAATAATCCTATAAAACCTCCTTGTACACAACGTTTTTTGTTTTTCCTTGTGGAACGAAAGCGAAAGCATCACTCTTGCTGCCCCCAAACGTATTGCCACAACAGACAGTATTTGCCCCTGTGCTTTGTTAATTGACATTGCAAAGCATGGCCTGACTGGAAACTGGGACCTCTGAAATGTGAAAGGTAAGTCTGCTCCTGATGGGAAAAGATGCATCCTCAGTATGAGCACAACGTTGCCTCGACCGCACCATGTGATTATTGTGGCGTCAATTAGATCGGGAGGTAAGGACTTAACGATCAAACGTGTACCATTGCATTGTTTTGGTGGAACCACATTTCGAATGAGCATTACAAGGGCACCAAGTTTAAGTTTCAGAATGTGTCGGGGTAGTCAAGGGGGCTCAAAGGAATTTAGTACCCCTATTGGATAGTTGATAACGTCCTCAGGGTCAGGAGTTCTATCGATAGACTTATATATATAGCAATCCCCAGGAATGAGTTTTAGCATTTGATCATTAATATGGTTAACAGTTTTTTTTCTTCAGGGCCAGAATAGCCCTTTGGCCAATCCAATCCATATTCTGATAATTTGCTTGGAGATCTGGGAACACTGCATCCATGAGATCAGAAGGCGTATTAACAATGGTACAAAGAGAATCGATGGCAGCATTACCCTTTCCGTCACAGGGAGTTTTGCCTTCGCCAAGTGCAAGGAGAGTGTTAGAAAATTCTGCTGATGCTATGTCACCTCACATATGACCACACATGTTAATGTTAAGTTTTGAGTCTTCACCAGGGGCCACAATGTGGATGACTTAAGACACGCACATACTGTATCAGCTGTAGTTGAAGACGACTGTCACGGCTTTAAATAAGTATGTCTCACTTATTGTGCTCTTCACCATAGAGAAGTACAGCCACTTCATTGCATGAAGGAGTGTTATAACGGGGTGCGTGCTCCCCAGAAGGTCTTTTGTCAGCATCGATGACAATGGTGAAGTTTGGTGAAGGGGCTGTTTGCAAGGCGTATTTGAAACTGCGAATATAGCTGTTGTGCTCATGAAGCAGGTTTTGCAGACTGAGTAGAACGTCCCTGTCAAAAGTGTCAGCGTCAGTGTTTGCAGGTGGTGGAATAACGCCAAATTGCACATCAAGTTGCCTACTGTAGTTGGAAATGAAGTAAATTTGAAGGAACGAAGGCTTGCAATTTTCTAGTGGCTGGATCGACCCAATAAGATGGTACACTTGTCCCTGGACCTTGAAAGTAGGCACCCAACTACTGTCTGTGACAACATTAGCCCCGAAAGAAGTCATCTGAAATGCACAATTGTAATTCCTGATGATTTGAAGGAATTTGAATGACCTTGAGGGAGAACCAGTAAGTAGTTCCTTCAAAGGCTGTGGTGGTTCTGGAAGAGGGGGCAAGCTGACCTTACCATTTAAGCAGCACATTCCAGGTGTCTCCCAGCCCACTTTTTAGCATTGCAGAATTAACAACTGAAGCACATTTCCCCTATATTTATGTCAGCGTGGATGGAGTAATTGAAGTTTGGCTCATACTTGAAAGCCCGTACATGCCAGTAATGGATGTTGGTACTCGTCACACTGCGGGCAGCTTCTCACCGTCGACTGTTCTACTGCAACGTAGAACGTACCTGGTGTTGGTCACAGTTTGTAGGGAAGAAATGTTTGACTGTCGATCGTATTTGGAAAAGACTGACAGGTATTTGTATGTATGTGTATAAAAAACCACATTATTTATGGGATGACCCAATATATTGAGAGAGAGAGAGTTTATGTATATGTATAAATAATATCTATAATGCATATTATATATGTTATATATATGTATGCATTATGTGTGTATGTATATATATATATATATATGTATATATACGTACATTATATATGTATGTATATAAATGTATGTTGTAATATATATATATATATGTGTGTGTATGTATACACATATATTTGTATATATGATGCATTTTAATATGTATATATATATATGTTGAGAGGGAGAGAGAAAGAAAGAGATAAGGAGAGACTAAGAGAGTGAGAGTGAGGGAGAGACAGAGTGAGGGAGAGAGAGTGAGAGAAAGGAGAAAAGAAGGAAAGGGAGAAAGAAGGAGAAAAGCATATATATATGTATATATATGTGCATGCATGTGTGTATGCATGTATGGTTATAGATATGTGCACACATATATATAAATAAATATATTATATATATAGATATAGCTATATACATATATAAATATATATATATATATATATATATATATATATAT
>NC_069008.1:9154870-9155290 GCF_001194135.2 Octopus bimaculoides | reverse complement strand
TGATGATGATGATATATATATATATATACACACACACACATACATACATATATAAATTAGGTCATATGTAAACAAACATAAATTCATTTTTGAAGTGCTGAAATGTATTGAAGTACAAGTAGAAAAATTTTTCAACACGTAAGTACTGATAGAACAACACATATACGATAAAATCCGTACAGAGCAGAAATTCTAAATTCTAAATTGCAGAAGAATTTGTCAGTAAAGCAGTTTAGCTTAAATGCTGATGCACTTTGACTGGAAATTGAAGGGATGTGAGTTCGAGTCTCAAGGCTGGGTGCTGACAGATTTTTCTGCTCTGTAAGGATTTTATCCTATATATGCTGTTCTTATGTGTTGAAAAATCTTTCTACTTCTAATATATATGCATATATATATATATATATATATATATATATA
>NC_069008.1:9143693-9154215 GCF_001194135.2 Octopus bimaculoides | reverse complement strand
AATGTGAAATAAAGTGTCTTGCTCAAGAACACAACACACTGTGGACACATAAAAGACTCCTTTAGGTCATGAATGACCATGCAATTACACCTAGAAAGTAACCCTTCAAGGCACATGTCCGGGCAAGGTTGTTTATGGAAGACCAGTAGTCACCCATGCATACCAGCATCCTCTCTTCACGCCACCAATGTCATCGAAGGGAATGGCAAAGGCTGATACAGCTTGGCACCAGTGACATCGCAACTCATTTCTACAGCTGAGTGAACTGGAGGAATGTGAAATAAGGTGTCTTGCTTAAGAATACAACAGACAGCCTCCCCCAGGAATGTTGATGTAAATGACACCTTTATGTTGTGCTGACATAGAGGTAGCATTTTTCATTGCTGATGACAATGTGGTAAAGAAACCTCTATTTTGTGTCCATGAGTAACATGTTGTCAAATGACATGTCGAGGGATTCGCCAGAGGGGTGGTGCCAATCCATAACATTACATGACATGTTGGGGGATTCACCAGAGGGGCAGTATTTGAAAAAGATGGACAGGTATGTATGTGTTTATTTGTATGTATGGGTGTATTTGTACATATGTATGTATGAGTGTGTATTCTCTGTGTATATATATGGTAGTAAGTAAATGTAGGAAAAAAGATTTTGATAAAGCTCACAGTTTGTGGGGAATAAAAGTTTGTCGATCGCATTTATGTATGTATGCCTGTATGCCTGTCAGATAATAGTTTCCCTTTAATTGTTGCAGTGTTAAAGTAAAACTATTAAAGTGAAACTGTCTGACATTAGAATAAAGAGATGTTATTGTTTCACTTTTGACACGTAATACTGCAATAGTGGAGGAGATGTATTCTCCGATGGATGTGTAATGACAGCGTGCATACTCGACAGAGTGTAAGTAACTTGGGAGAAAAGTTGGACCTAAGAAGCATAAGTTGTGGTGTGCAAGAGAGACGATTGCGCTGGTATGGTCATTTGGCAAGAATGGATGAGGATAGCTGTTTGAAAAAGTGCCACACCCTAGCAGTTGAGGGAACCTGTGGAAGAGGTAGCTCAGATAAAAAATTTGGCCAGAAGTTCTTTGAATATATCCACATTTACACCTCTCAAATCTCTGATGTTGTTTGGCCGTGTTGACAAATTGCAGGTTCTTGAAATCTAAATTGTTGCTGTACTGGATCCTTACTCAAGCTGGAAAGAATAAGATCTTTGGTATTATGCAGTGGCAGCTAGTTCAGTGCTTAGCATAGCTTTCATTTTCATAGTTGGGAGCTAGACCTTCCAGGATCTTCCATATGTTTACCACTGCATACTTTTACACCTCAGTTCTTTTATCCTCTTCAAGAAACACATCTGTTGTAGCATTGGATTGCCTTAAATTCCATTGTTTGATGTTTAGTAGTAACCACAGTTAGGAGCAGTTATCCAAGCAACTGAAAAGAAATGTTCTCCGTGGAGTAGCATGGTATCCTTTTTCTCTTTTTCTGAATGATCACAAAATCCACACAGCTACTTGCCTACATAGTGTTACCATCCTAGTGATAAGCTTACAGAATGATGCACCATTACTCATAGATTCCTAGATCATGCTCCAATTCTGACTCTTGGATGGTACTACCCTCAGGCCCTGTATATTTTGATTGGAGTCTGTTTTGAGCCAGTAGTAGAGTGCTTGAAACTTTTCAGCACTGAACTGCAAGTTATTTTTGTCAGCCCATTTGTATACTGCATTCAGGTCTTTCTGCTGCTTTAGGATGTCATCAAGGTTCTTGACAGCCTGTGATGCTTTGTATTTTATTTTATGCACTATCAGAGCAAGTGAAGATTGTATTTGGAAGCAGACAGATCAAATTTTTTCCCATAATCTATTTGGGATGTACTTCTTTATCAGACTGTAGTGAAATAAAGTCTGTGAAGATGAGCAACAGTAATCCTTGCTTAATATCAAAGTAAATTTGTATTTAAGTATGGGAGTGCATCTGAATTATCTAATGTCCGTTTTCCATACTGGCATGGTTTGAATGGTTTGACCAGAGCTAGTCAGGAGTTGCACCAGGCTCCATTGTCTCTTCTGGCACAATTTCTACAGCTGCATGCTCTCCTTTACACTAACCACTCCACAGAGTATACTGGGTGCTTTTTATGCGACACTAGTTCCAGTGCTTCCAATGTGGCACCAGCACTGGTATCAATCATTAAGTAAAAATCAATTCACAACATGTACAGTAAAATCATTGTCTATTTGTGTTTTTAAGAAAATTCAGTTTGGTGAACATAAGAAGCTTGCTTCCCAACCACATAGCTATGGGTTCAGTCCCACTATGTGATTTCTTGGGCAAGTGTCTTCTACTATAGCCTTGGGACAACCAAAGCCTTGTGCGTAGATTTATTGGATGGAAACTCAAAAGAAGCCCATCATGTGTGTGTGTGTTTGTGCCCCCGCCACTTGACCACCAGTGCTAGTGTGTTTACATCCCTGTAACTTAGTGGTTCAGCAAAATAGACTGATAGAATAAGTACTATCCCTAAAAAAACAAAACAATAAGTACAGTGGCCGATTCATTCAAATAAAAAATTTTCAAGAAATGCCCCAGCATTGGCGTAGTCTAATGACTGAAACAAGTAAAAAATAAAAAGATAAAAAGATATTTGGAAAACAAAGTTACTAACTGTGACAAAAAATTCTAACAAATGAAATATATTCTATAGTAATAAAGAAATTATATTACTTTAGCTGTGAGTAATGTGGACCACGACTAGAAATTAGTGTGAATTTTTATATGAACCCCTTAAAAGCTACAAAGTAGGTAAAGTAAAAACCAAATAATGGAGGAGAGGAAGTTTCAGAATATAATCTGAGTGCTGAATTAATTAATCCTAATTCAAGTTAGTTATGACCAGATTTCTAACAATGTTCTATTTTGGTAGTGTGGCTGTGTGGTAACAGGCCAACCAAAGCCTTGTGAGTGGATTTGGTAGATTGAAACTGAAAGAAGCCCGTTGTATATGTGTATATATATATAGGGGGAGAATTCACAAAAAAAAAACAAAAGACGAAGACAGGTGGTGTAGACAACAAACAGATGTATTAGTTTAACGCTTGGGAAGTGAAAAAGTCTTTAATGTTTCGAGCCTACGCTCTTCCACAGAAACGAACACAGAAAGAAACAAGCAGAGAAAATAAAGAATGTGTAGTGGCTAGCGATCTATCATGGCGAATGCTGGACAGAAGGGTCACATAGGAGAGCTAGGAAGAAGGGGAGATAATAAAGTAGTGGTGATCCCAAAATGAAGGTGTGCGTGCGTGTGTATAAGAGAGCATGTGTGTGTGTGTGGAAGAGGGCTGGTGACCTTGACATGTCCGTGTGTGTATGTGTAGGTGTGTGGATGATGGTGTGGGGCTGGGAAGTGGTCAGTGCTAGTGAGTACGTGGTGGTGCGGTGTGATGTGATGTGGTGTTGTGTGGTATGGTGGTGTATGATGTAGTAGTGTGTGGTGTGGTGTGATGGTGTTGGGATGTGGGGGAGGCAAGGGTGGGGTGTGGGTTAGGCTGAGGTGGGGTATGTGGAGAGGGTGGGGGTAGAGGTGGGAGTGGGTATATATACGTATGTGTGTGTGTGTGTCTATGTCCCCAACCATCGCTTGATAGCCAATATTGGTGTACTTATGTCCCCATAACTTAGCAGTTTGGCAAAAGAGACCAATAGAATAAGTGCTAGGTTTACAAAGAATAAGTCCTAGGGTCGATTTGTTCAACTAAAGAATAAAAGAATGTTCTACTTTGGTTCATAGAAAAAAGTATATTTAAAGGTAACATAACTAAGGTTTAGAACATAACAATTTACTCCAGAGCAGGTTAATTATTTAAGGCATTTTTGTTTGACAAAGCTAAGAATGTGAGCATTTAATCAAAAATTCATTACATTTATCTATTAAAATGAAATTACATTTAAGAATTTCAATTATTTCTTCTCAGTACAAATTGCACTGAGAATTCTGTCCCCTTTGCAAAGGAACTCTTCCTATTATAGAGTCGCTCTCATTGATTTTGATGCATGAGTGTTTGAAGGAGGGGATTTAAAGAAGAAGAAAAAAAGCAGGAAAAAGCAACTTTTAAAAATAGAAGAACAAAAAGAATCTGCATCTATTTGTAATGGATGCATGACTGTAATTTGAGTCCAGGAATGGATTTTGCTATGAAACCACAATGGAGACGCTGGTGATTTTCATTTTGCCTGGGATTGGGCAAGTGTGTCTGTTGACTGCAGGATATAATTCTTTTATTGTTCTTTTTCTTCAACCCATTGTTTTGATGCATCATGGCACAACACCATGCAGATCGATCTAGGCAATGACTTTCCTAAAATGTCAAGTTAAGCTATAGAAATTTCAGTGATTGCTTCAACTTATCCTTATACCTAAGGACAGGTCCTCCCTTACTACAATATTCTTCCACTTGTTGGCCATACAAAAGAATTTCTGGAATGCAGTCATTTTTCATTCGAATAACACGTCTGCATTGAATTCTCAGCAGCATGCTTTTGATACTGGAAATGTCGCTTTTTTCTAAGATTTTGACATTTAATATCTTTTGCCATTTTGTGTTGTAGATATTGCGCAGACAGTACATGTGAAAGGTTCCAAGTTTCTTTATATGTCTATAGTAGAGAATCCATGCTTCTGTTCCATACAAAAGTGTGCTCAAAATACAAGATTTGTATACACTTATTTTACTCTTCAAACTAAAGTTTTATTTCAGACTAAGTTTTATCTTAGTTGTCACGTCATTTAAATATCTTGGAAGTACAGTAAACTTTAGGAGTACTCTTGACGATGAAACCAATGTTAGAATATCTAAGGCTACAAATACTTTTGAAAAACTTATCCATAATTTGTGGGATGAACATGGGTTGGACGATTTGACTGAGGACTGGCGAGCCGGAAGGCTACACCAGGCTCCAATTTGATCTGCCAGAGTTTCTACAGCTGGATGCCCTTCCTGACGCCAACCACTCTGAGAGTGTAGTGGGTGCTTTTACATGCCACCGGCACGAGGGCCAGTCACATGGTACTGGCGACGGCCACGCTCAAAAAGGTGTTTTTTACATGCCACCTGCATGGGAGCCAGTCCAGCGGCACTGGCAATGACCTCACTCAAATGATTTTCTAATGTGCCACTATCACAAGTGCTAGAAGGCACCGCTGGTAATGATTACGCTATAATGGTGCTATTTACGAGCCACTAACATGGAAGCCAGACAGCTGCTCTGGCAATGAACACGCTCAACAGTGCTGTTAGTGTTCCCCTGGTGCGGTGCCAGTCATCGAGTATGGTTCAATTACGATTTCACTTGCCCCAACAGGTCTTCGCAAGCAGAGTTTAGTGTCCAATGAAGAAGAGGTTGGCATGGGTGCCAGTCATCGGATTCGGTTTGATTTCGATTTCAGATTTCAAATATATATATATACGACAGGCTTCTTTCAGTTTCTGCCTACCATATTCACTCACAATGCTTTGGTTGGCCCAAGGCTATAGTAGAAGACACTTGCCTAATGTGCCATGCAGTGGGACTGAACCAGGAACCATGTGGCTGGGAAGCAAGCTCCTTGCCACACCTTCACCTAGATTTACTCAGTCTTATTTCTCTTCATCTCCACTGCACCAGTAATATCTCACACCTCATCTCCAGTGCATCTATAATTGCATCATGATGTCAGAAAGATTAGGAATCACTGCAACTGAGTGTCAGACAAAATGTCTTGCAGTATTTAGACATGGCTATCCATAGTCCAGGTTCAAACCTAACCAATGGTCAAGTTTCCCTTTCATCTTCCCAGTATTCAAAAGATAAATACTTGTCAAATTCTTAATTTTCTTTTTCTTGTTTCATTCATTACACTATGGCCATGCTGGGGCACCACCTTGAAGAATGTTTAGTTGAACTAATTGACTCCAGAACTTATTTTCTTTTTAAGTTAGATACTTATTCTATTAGTCTCTTTACACACACACACACTTAAAGGGTGCGTAAGGTATTTGAGGACATACTTTTTTGGGTCATTGCTGCATTTTTTGCAACTCTGTATAATCTGTGTTTCAGAAAATAATAATGGCAGACCCTCATCTTACTCAAGAAATGAAGAGGCATGCTGTTATTATAGTTATAAGGCTGAACATAGTGATTTAAAAATACCCCAATTTTTAAAAGTTGTCAGATCTTTCATCTACAAAGTTTGTAAGGAGCTAGAGACTGAAGATGGAAACATATCACCAGTATCAAAACATAAAAAGCATTCTAAATGCTCCGAAATCATCAGAACACCTGAATTTATCCAACAAGTTCAACAAACCATTGATTACAATCCCAGAAAGTCCATGAGGTCAATTGCAAAAGATCTTCATGTGTCAGAAGGAACAGTAAAAAATATTGTCCACAAAAACATCAGATATAAGTCTTATATGATGAGGAAAGGTCAATTTATCTGAAAAAGTAAAAGAAAATCACTACATCAGATCTGAAAACTCTTAAACAAACTGATAAAAACCAAATCAAATCTGCTGGATTTTTCAAATGAGAAAAACTTCAACCAAGATCAAAAAGTTAACAGAAGAAATGGCAGGTGGTTATGTGTAGACCCTTCTGAAGTTTGAAGTGTTAAGCATACAAAATTTGCTGCAACAGTCATGGTTTTAGGGATTGTCAACAATGAAGGATATGTGATGCCTTCTACTTCTTTCCACAAGGCCTTAGAGTTAACTCTGGCACCTACATTGAGGTTCTGGAAATAATTGTTAGGCCCTGGATACAGTGTATGCAATGGCAGGCCATATGTGTTTCAGTAAGACTCTGCACACATGGCTCTAGCAACACAGGAATGGATGGCTGAAAATTTTCATGATCATATAACCCCTAACATTTGGCCTCCTAATTCTCCAGATCTCAATCCAGTGGATTATTACTCGTGATGTGTTGTTGAGAGAGAGGTCAATGAACACGCTCATAACACCAAAGATTCTTTGAAAGCTGCCATCATCATCATCATCATCATCATCGTTTAACATCCGCTTTCCATGCTAGCATGGGTTGGACGATTTGACTGAGGACTGAGTCAGAATAATGTCCAAGATGAACCAGGACCACTTGATTCAAGCATGTAGATGATTTAGATCTCATATGGAAGCAGTTGTTGAAGCTGAAGGTGGTTATTTTTATCCTCATAAATAAAGTTATCTGCTATTATGTTTTTTTATAAACATAAATCTGTCCTCAAATATCTTACGCACCCTGTATGTATGTATGTATATATATATATATATATATACACACACACGACAGGCTTCTTTCAGCTTCTCTCTACCAAATCCACTGACAAGGCTTTGGTCAGTCCGAAGCTATAGTAGAAGACACTTAGCCAAGGTGCCATGCAGTGAGGGTGAACCCAGATCTTAGGAAAGTGGGAATGAATCCAGATCTTGGGAAAGTCATTGCCTAGATTGATCTGTATGGTGTAAAATATGCCATGATACATTCAAACAATTTGAGTTGAAGAAAAAGAATAATGGAAGAACTATATCTTGCAATCAACAGACACACTCACCCAATCTCAGACAAAATCAAAATCATCAACGTCCCCATTAGCAACTTCATAGCAAAATCCATACCTGGACTGAATCAATGAGGACAAAATAGATATTGGAAGATGGAATGATATTGATTGGCTTCAGAGAAAAATTGGGTATAAGAGGCATCGGATATGATGTACAAAAGATAAGATTGCACTGGCTTAATCATATGATACATATGGACAAAGACAGCTGTATTGAGATGTGCCAATCTCTCACAGTGGAGAGGACCTGTGGAAGAGGTAAACCCAGGAAGATATGGAACAAGGTGGTGAAGTATGATCTTTGGATGTTGAGTCTCATGGAGATGGTGACAAGTGACTCAGACCTTTCATGATTTGCTGTGGTTGAGAAGACACATCAAGTGAAATCATAATCATGGCCAGTGTCAGGGACATGTCAAAGGTACCCATACCTGTGACACATGAAAGGCACTTGTACCAGTGACATGTTAAAAGCACCTATGCCAGTGACATGCAAAAGATACCCACTATATTCTTGGAGTGGTTGGTATTAGAAAGGGCATCCAGCCATAGAAACGAAACCAAATTAGACTGGAGTCTGGTACAATTCCAGTCAAACCATCCAACCCATGCCAACATGGAAAATAGATGTTAAATGATGATAATCAGCATTCAGAATCACCTTGTTCTGATGGTGAATCACTGCTAACATCTATAGAACTGCTGATCATACAAGGGTAGATTGAAAAGTTCATAGGCTGACTACAAAGGAGTGATGCTAGAGCTGTGAAATCTTTCATATATTCATTTTAACCCTTGTTATTAATAACTGCATTGTTTCTTTCCAGGTAAACTGACATCTCAAAGTAACAAGGAACGACTTCTCTTGAAAATGGACAAAATTTGACATTGTTGTATTATCAAGTACCTGCAGAAAAAGGATTTAGACACCAAGGACACTCATGTTGACATGGTTGCTACAATAACAGGGGATGACACTCCAACAACGGTGCAAAAGTGGGCTGCTGAATTTAGAAGGGGTAAGTCCTGAAGATGACCCAAGTTATAGATGTCCTGCAACTGCCACCACCCAGGAAAATATTGATCGTGTTCACCACATGATGATCGATAATAGGGGATTGATTATAAATCAAGTAGTCAATGCTATTAGCATATCTTGTAAAATAGTTGAGAATATTCTGCACAATGAACTTGGAATGACAAAGGATTCTGCTCAGGGGATGCTACACTTTCTGACACCTGATCAAAAGAGCACCAAGCTGATCACATCACAGGAAAATCTAACGTTGTTTGGAGCAGATCTAACTGGTTTTCTTGAACATTTCCTAATCCAGGGCGAGTGTTGGCTTCATCAATTTGAGGCAGAAATAAGGCAATCCATTCAGTGGAAACATCCCTCCTCACCTGCTCCAAAGAAGGCCAAGGTAATTTCATCTGCAGGGAAGGGAATGGCCTCAATTTTTTGGGATGCAAAAGGCACCATGCTTATTGGCCACACCATCAATGGAGAGACACATGCCAACTTGCTGAGGCAGTTATAAAAGGCTACCAAGGCCAACCACCCAGGAAAACTGACAAAAGGGTCTTGTTTTATCAGGACCACACGAGTCCTTGATTTCAATGGCTGTTGTACAGTGTGGCATTGAACTGGTTGATCACCCTCCCTATTCTCCTGATTTGGCCCCATCTGACTATCATTTGTTCCCCAACATGAAAAAAACACTTGGTCAGAAACCAGTATCATAGTAATGAGGATACAAATTGAATTTTTCAGACCAAAATTTACAGCCAAAAAATGGTAAGTCGACTTATACACCAGGATGAGTTTGGAGGAGCAAAACTTCCATGTGAAATGCAGCAGGATTTGGAAAGATAATGATGTTTAAATGTTTAGACTATATACAACATCAACTTGTTTGCCAAAAATGTATCGTATTTCACCTGTTTTGTATGTCTTTCTTGATTAGCTTTCTGCATAGAATACCATATTTTTCAGAGCAAAATATACAGCCAAAAGAAAAAAAAAGAAAAAATAAGGTCAGTCAAATTATACACCAAGACAACTTTGAAGGAGCAAAAATTCTGTGAAATACAGCAGGATTTGCAAAGATAGTGATGATGTTTGAATGTCTATACTAGTAGGTATTTTGCCTATAACGATTTTGTATGTATTACTTGATTAGTTTCTCAAGTAGAATATCATCTTTTCTGGTATACATGCCAAAATTTTCAAACCAGAATAGGCAGTTCAAAATATACACCATTATGTCTTTAGAGGACGAAAAACACATGAAATACTGAAGATAGTAATGTTAGAATGTTTATACTACACACATACGACAAATTGTATGTTAGAAAATACAGTAATAGCAACTGTGGACATTAACCATTCAAACTAGCAATATCTGGCCTAAATATTCTATGTGTTTCATGTTGAAACCCCTCAGATGCAGCCTCACACATATACCCTACAATGTCCTAAAATTAAGTAATCACATCATCAAAATTGCAAAGCTATGAGACAAAGCATGATTAATTCAAAACAATGTGAATAAATAAGCAGAACATTCAACAGAATTTTAATGTTAAACTAACAGGATCTGGCCCAAATATTCTATGTATTTTATGTTCAAACCAACCAGATCCAGACTCTCATGCTAACCCTAAAATGTCATTTTGTAAATAAAAAGTCACATCATCAAAATTGCAAAGCTATGTGATAATGCATGATAATTCGAAACAAGGAGAACAAAAAAGCCTCATATTTGACACAGGAATCTGAATGGAAAAGGGTCAAAGTTTGACAAAATGAAAACCAATGGATTCTTTGCTAAACAACAACAACAACAATAGATTAAAACAATGAGTATTTATTTTCATTGATCTTATATATATATATATATATAT
>NC_069008.1:9141746-9143370 GCF_001194135.2 Octopus bimaculoides | reverse complement strand
ATATATATATATATATATATATATATATATATATATATATATATATATATATATATATACACACACACACATATATAGGTATATGTGTATGCTTGCTTAAATATAGATATTTACGTATATAAACATACATACAAATGCTCATAGAGAAAATATATGTATACATAGATAAATACATGCAGAGAGAAATACGACCATGCCACACATGTATATTTGTGTAGAAATATGTGTACCTGTGTGAGTGTGTATGGGTAACCATCCACACAGTCTATAAAGTTTACAAACAGCTGAAAAAATCTTCCGTTATGGAAGAAATATTTTTCAACTGCTCTCATGTATATCTGTATGCATGTGTGTATGTATGTGTGTGTGTGTGTGTGTGTATATATATATATATATATATATCATCATTTAACATGTTTTATATATATATATATATATGTATGTATGTATGTATGTATGGTGATGCTAACAAGTAAAACAGAACTCAAAATATGAGTATACATATATAGTTAATATTTAGCAGAAGCAGAGTGACTCATGTAGCATTTACCAAGCTAGTTTGCTAAGTGTCAATGCATGAAACTCTCAGCCCTCAAGTCACTCAGTCACTTCTGCTGAATATTAATTATATATATATTAAAAATGAGGAAGGCCAGTTTATGGGATTACCTTAAGTTCCCTGTCCATAAAGGATTTAGCTTTATGGCATATTGTCACATCCCAAAAACCTGTTGGCCCCTGACACACATACTCACACACACAATTTATAGGTTCATATACATAAATATACCTATGTATACACATGTATATATACCTATATGTAGACATATGTATACATATAAGTTCATGTACACAAAGAAACAAATATGTTTATACAAATGTACACACACATATGGATATATATACACAGACATATATATATATATATATATATATATATATATATATATATGATTGTTGTTTTAAAGCAAGTTTAAGAATACCAACAGAATTTTTACTAATAGGAGTCACACTATAATCAAATTAAAAAACTCCTGCTAATTGAGACTAATTTCTACCTGATGGCAGATTAAGTAAGCTGCCTAGTGAAACAAAGTCCCATTTAATGAAAATTTTAATTTATATATACTTGAGTGTATGCTTTTTGTGTGTATGTGCATGTATACATATACACACACACACACACAATCCTATTTATGTGCATATGTATGCATGATTATATACAGACATCAAGGCATTTTATTAACAGCCAGCAATAATCAAATGTATGTGTGTGTGCATGCATGCTTGTGTGTGTGTTCATGGAAAAATTTCTTTTAATATTTTTTTGATGTATTTTTCAATCTTTATTTAAGAAAGCGAAAATAGATGTAAATAATTTTTAATTTTTTTTTTTTTCCTTTAATTGAAGAAGAAAAAGACAGCATGCCAGATAAATGGACAAGTATATGAAAATGTGTATGTAGGTGCATGTATACATACAACTACGTATATGTGTAGGTATATATATGTATATTTATACATACATACATACATACATACATACATACATATATATGTATATATAATTGTATGCATGCTTTTATATATATATATATATATATATATATATATATATATATAT
>NC_069008.1:9139334-9141289 GCF_001194135.2 Octopus bimaculoides | reverse complement strand
TATATATATATATATATAACATAGACATGTATATATGTGTGTACATATGCAAGAGTGTACACACGCACACACACATATATATATATATATATATATATATATAAACATGTATACGATGGAATACATACACATACATAGAAAGGTTAGTGCAAAAATAATAGTAATTCTTATTGGTTAAGATTTGATAGTTACTTTGGAATAAACTATGTTTATGTAATACACCATTGGGAAGCAATGATTTCATTCTATTAATTAATCTGAATGGTTTTGCTTTCACTATTTATCTATATTTATATAACTTTAAATTAAACATGAATAAAAAGAAAAAGAAGATTTAAAAACGAATTCAAATTGATTTAATTGGACGATGTCAAAATGTAACGCAAAGCAAGAGAAACTGCTGCTTGCAATAGCTACACAAAATTTGGTAGCAATGCAGCCAAGGAATATTCTAAAGAATATGAAGGCCTTAAAGATGGTGAAGGTCACAAATGACCGTCTGCAATAAATAATGACCAATTTTGAAGGACATTACTGGGAAGAAACCATGCAGAATGAGTGGTTACAGGTAAACTAAAGATTGACCAGTCAACAACTGTTTGGTATTGGCACCAAACAGGAATATATACATATAAATACTTTCATACACACACACACACACACACACACATACACATAATGCATATAAGAATATATATTTATATACATATATATATAGACAGACACACAAGATTGAACATGCATAAACACACACAAAAAAAAAGAATATATATATTATACATATATATATATGAATGAGGGAAGTAGAAAAGTTTAAATAATTATCTCTATATATATAGGTAATTATTTGGACTTTTCTATTTCCCTCATTTATCGCACACAAACACACATACATACATGCATGCATACATACATACACACACACACACACAGAGTTCCATTACATGGCACCTTGGAAAAGTGTCTTCTGTTACAGCCTCAAGCCAACCAAAGCCAAGTAAGTGGATTTGGTAGACGGAAACTGAAAAGAAGCCTCTCGTATATTACATATAATTGTGTGTGAATATATGTGTGTATATGAATTTATGTGTATATGTGCATAAATATGCATATAGAGACAATATGTTCATAGCAAATACAAAAGAGAAAATAAAATAATAGCATATACTACTATCTACAAATGCAGAAGACTGAACAGAGACAGATAGACTGTGAGGGAGAGAGGGACAGATAGATAAATAAATAGTGGAAGAGAGAGAGAGAGAGGGAAATTGACTGAGAGAGTCTAATAGATAGAAAGATTTTGAAAGAAAAGTTGGAAATCAGAGACAAACAGATATGCACATTTAGTAAGAAAAAAATGTAAAAACAAAATTATTGCATTAAAAAACAACAAACAAACAAACAGCAACTGTATGGAAACCTATAACAACTGGAAAATTTAGTCAATATAGTCAATTTAGCATGGAAATTTTTGAGAACAGATAAAGAAAGGATTCTTCTTGTTGCTTGGTGTATTATTTATTCAATTATCATTAATGTTATGATTAATCATTATTATCATTATTTATTAATTAATTATATTTAGGTGAGGTGGACATAAGAATGTTTGCTTTTTTTATAATTTTCTTCTGTTACATTAATTTTTTTTATTTTTTGTTGAACAGAGAGAAAAAAATAGAGTAAAAAAATTCTAAAAAATAGTCCTTGCCTTGCCCAACATTTGTTTTTGTTGAGGAAAAGAAACAAAGAACAGAGAGAAAAAGAATGTGGTGGATGTGGCGGTGGTGGCGACAGTGGTGTCAGTGGTGGTGGTGATGGTAGTGGTGGCAATGGTAGTGACAGCATGAGTAACTTTATTCTTACATTGTTTCCATTCTTTTTCATAGGTTTCAGTCACTGGACCAAATTGGACTTCAAAAAAAAAAAGATGCTTATGTATGTGTGTGTGTGTG